>NC_137130.1:35189801-35277301 GCF_949319135.1 Squalius cephalus
GAGAGAGAGAGAGAGAGAGAGAGAGAGAGAGAGAGAGAGAGAGAGAGAGAGAGAGAGAGAGAGAGAGGGGGGGAGATTTGTTTGTTTTGAGAGAGAGAGAGAGAGAGAGAGAGAGAGAGAGAGAGAGGGAGAGAGAGAGAGAGAGAGAGAGAGAGAGAGAGAGGGGGGAGGGGAGGGAGGGGGGATTAGTTTGATTTGAGAGAGAAATGTCATTATTTTTCAATGATATTTATTACTAGGCACACAGTGAAACGGAGATACTGATTAAATGGCATGATGCACATTTGTTGCCCGCACATATTAATTTATTACAAAAATTAAAACATTAAAAATGCACTTCATACACAAAACAATGTCTTGAATACTATATGATTTAATTTTTGAACAAAAGTTATCAGAGAGATACAACTGAACGTCCTGATATCATAATGAAAATAATGAATTTTTTGAAAAAAATTCATTAAAGTAATTTGGCATAGTCTTATTTTTTTTGTGAGAAAAAAAAAAATGCTTCACTTTTGTCAAAGTCATGTGGAGGAAACAAAACATAACATCTGATCATTTTCCTCTTTAATGACAAGGTTAGTTCGAGATAAAATATCCCGTGGTGTGACTCCTCAAAAACATCATGATTTCTATTTATTGATTTACTTGATTTTATTTTTTGAAAGAAATGAATACATTTATTCAGCAACATTAACTTGATAATGTGAAAAGTGACAGTAAAGACGTCATGTTACCAACAGATTTGTTTCAAATAAATGCTGTTTTCTTAACTTTCTATTTATCAAAGAATCCTGAACAAACTGTATCATGATTTTAACAAAAAATATTACTGTTTTCAGCATTGATAATCAGACAGCCGTTTCTTGAGCAGCAAATCATCATATTAGAGTGATTTCTGAAGGATCATGTGACACTGAAGTCTGGAGTAATGATGCTGAAAATACAGCTTTGATCACAAAAAATACATTTTAACAGTATATTCACATAGAAAACAGTTATTTTAAATTGTAATAATATATCACAATATTATTGTTTTACTGTAATTTTTAATCAAATAATTGTAGCATTAGTGAGCATAAGAGGCTTCATTCAGAAACAGAGAAAATCTTGTTCCTCATAAGAGTGTAGGGAAAATATATTATATATTTAGACCGGTAACAATTTACAATAAGGTTTAATTTTAACATTAGTTAACTACTTTAGTTAACATGAACTAAGAATGAACAATACTTCTACAGCATTTACTAATCTGAGTTAATATTAATTTCAAAATTTACTAATACGTCATTAAAATCAAAGGTTGTATTTGTTAACGTTAATGAACTAACATGAACAAACAATGAACAGCTGGATTTTTATTAATAACATTAACAAAGAATAATAAACACTGTAACAAATGTATTGATCATTGTTAGTTCATGTTAGTTAATACATTAACTAATGTTAGCAAATGAGACCTTATGGTAAAGTGTTACCGTTAGACCATGGCATTTTTAATGTCAACAAAGTGAAACTTTTCCTGAAAAGTTTTTCGAAACCAAAATATGACCAAATAACCACATGAAACCTGACATTACAAATACTTTAACATCCTCAAACAGCCAAAGCAACTTAATAAAACGTATCCGCTACATACAAAAAGCGAACAGCAGCGCGAATAATAACCAAACTACGGCTCGTTCTGCTGGAGGATGAAAGTGCATTGTGCAGTTTTTCTCAGACTATATGTCATAAAACATGCGGTGTGCGGCTCGACATCCACTCCCATATCTGTGTATTACCACAGAAAGACTTTAAATGCTTTCTGCGCTCACGCGACGGGACACAATGCTACAAAACGAGAGAGAGGCCCAAATCTGATCGGATCTATTGAGAGAGGTTATTGAGAAGTGTCTGAGGAGGTGCTCATGCATATGTATGGGGACGGGAGGATTTGCAAGTGAATGCAAAGGTGTGTGGATTAGCGGAGGAGGCCTGTACGCCAGTGTCCTGCTGTGGGTGTGCACTTTATCTGATCTCTCTCTGGGAGAGACACACACTACAGCCTTATCTTTACCCACACTCTCAGAGTTTACAATTTCTCGCTTCACTGGAGCTTGAGCAGGGCTTGTTAGAGCAACAAAGAGAGAGAGAGAGAGAAAGAGGTGTATGGCGAGCACAAAGCGGCACTCATCTCTCTCTGGACAGAGCGTTTCCGTTCCTGATAACGGCGAGGAATACGCCGCAATACTGACAGATCTCACAGAAGTACACCGACCCGCCGGCTAATGATAGCAGCAACCGGGCAGCCACATAATATCTGGGAAAATCTGTTAGCATTCCTTTGCTCGGATTGCACAGGAAGTGTGTGATTTAAAACACACCACCTTTGCTCATGGACGCTCAGTCGTCGGAAACGACTCTTTTGAACCAATCGCCTGAGCTGTAAATGTCATGTGACTAATCACTCTTGAGCTGCAGGAAAATGACATCATGGCAACACCGATTGGCTGATGAGTCTCAAACCCTTTGGATCCGAGTCACTCCAGCTTTTTAGAAATGTCTAAGTTTGTCACACTCACTTTTTGGGCATTAATCCCAACAACAGTAAGCATTTTATTACAATTACATCATTATATTAGTTTTGCTTGGCTGTAGTGCAAAAAAATTATTAATAAAAAAAATAAAAAATAAATAAATTGGGCCATGTAAAGGTCTTTTTTATTTAAAGGAATATATATATGTGGAAATATTGTATTTAAAAATAATATGCTCATACTTCTCGTCACAAATGATACAGGCTATTTTCAAATAAAAATGGTCAAATTTTACAAAGAAAGTATAGTTTGCATCACTCCCAGACAGCAGCATGGTTTGGCCTAGCCTTGTTAAAACCAGACCATTCTCAGTAGTAACTGAGTTATGGTCTGGCAAAGCTTCATTAATAACTCATTTCCAAAGGGGCGTCACCAACGGACGTCGCTCAAATGCGTCTGGGCGCAGTTGGATAGACCTAAAACCAATCAGAGCGATCGGCATCGTGTAAAGCTGCGTCCCAATTCGCCTAAGTTACACTACGCCATAAAAGTATGTACTCTTTTTGTGAAGAAAAGGTATTTACTTTTGAATGTGTAGCGTAAAAGTAGGCAAGCTTTGGGACATAGTTCTTCGTCATCTTTATCGGACGGATCTGTCGCGTGTGTCCTGTCACGTAAACTGCCCTGTCAATCATCTTGTCACAGTTAAAATCCTCTATTAAATCTAATTTAATTTCCTACCGTTTCGGAGAGAAATGTAGTAGCACGTTCATCTGCCAGTGGGTCTTTCATGGAGACTGTCCTCATGTGTTTGCAATTTGAATATAATAATGCATTTAAAAGTTGAACGGACGTCGCTCAAATGCCTCTGGGCGCAATTGGATAGACCTAAAACCAATCAGAGCGATCGTCATCGTGTAAAGCCCGCCTCAACGTTTCTGATTGGTGCCGCGATTTCGACGGATTAGAAATGGGCTTGAATGAGCTCTTTCCCAGACTACTTGCAGAGCAAATCTAAATTTGCCGGAAGTTGTCTGGGTTTTCCCAGGCTAAGTTTGGCCCATGCAGATCAGGTATTCATGGACTCCACATGTGCCAGATGTGGCCCGGATCTGGGACGACAGTATGTTGCTGTCTGGGCTGGATATTACTCAGTCGTTAACTTTTTTTATTTTATTTTTTTATCACAAAACATTTGTAAAATATGAAATGCTAGCTTTTTACATCTAACCTTGCACTCTTTCACAGTTAAAACTGAAGCATGTGATTCAGTCTCAGCTTCTGTGAACAGTAAAGCCCATCTTCTTTGATTTGATTGGCCAACGCAATCTTTTTGACAAAGGGCTGCAGTGATGATGTATTTTTGAAGTTCTTATCACCCTTGCTTTTGCAATTTTTGCAGAAAATAATCTCTGTAACAAACAAAAGTTTATGATTCTTACATGTTTTTCCATCAAAATATTCTGAACACAACTTTTTTGAATTTTGAGGCGTAAATACAAAGTAAAAATCTAAACGTAGTCTGTAAACGAACTACACCAAGATCACATGACTTCAACATCACCACCATTAAGATTCAGACAACTCTTTTAGCCTTTATTAAAAAAAAAATCCCTGAAAGTTTTAGTTAGAATAGTTGCAAGAGTGCAATTAAAAACACAATGAGGTCGCAAAAGTGGACTAGATGAGTTTATCTATTCAATGACGTTAAGTGCATCCAATTTAGCTGCTTGTTAGCATCCGCCTTTTCCAAGACAAGCAAAAGTTTTAAAATCGCAAGATGTGTTTATGTCGTAGGATAAACGTGAAAACATCTTGTGCTTGTGTTAACCACAGACCGTATTTCAGACATTCAACCAAAAACCCACTGGATTCAGGACGACGAAACCAGAAGTGCTAAAATGCGGACTTGCTAACTAAATGCTAACGTTACTGGGTTTTTGTCTACAAAAATGATGTCATCCATGCGCTGTTAAACTGTGAGGCAAACCACCCTAAAATTGTTTTTAGCTCCCGGTTGCTTCGGGAGCCAAATGATCTTTCCAGGAAATCATTTATGATGATTGTGTGTGGAACTAGTTAATATTCATTAGCACAGCTGATATATATTATAATATGTACGACAACTTTTCAGATCATTCCTACACCTTGATGTTAATAACTATTTGGGCCCTATTTTAACGATGTAAGCGCATGGTCTAAAGCGCACCGCAAGTGCACAATCCACTTTTGCTAGTTTAACGACGGGAAAAATTGTTCGGCGACACTCGGTCCATGGTCTTAAAGGGTTGTCCCTATTCTCTCAATGAGTGAGGGGTGTGTTTTGGGCATAATGTGAAATAAACCAACCAGAGTGTAATTTCCTATTCCCTTTAAAAGCCAGTTGTGCTCGCGTCATGGCGGATTCGCTATTTACATGACGGAATTTGCAAGCGGAAAGACTGAACGTTCCTCCAGAGAGGAAACGGATCAGCTCGTGCGTGAGGTTAAAGCGCAGAACATCTACGGGACAAAGTGTACGCGCATTGTGGACCCGCCTATAGGAAAAAAATACTGCGCCATTGACTTTAGACCAGGTTTAGTCAGTCAATGGCTCAGTCTATTTCAGTTCCTCAAAATAGCAACGCACCAACAATGCACCAGAACACACCTCGTTTTCAGACCAGCCGCCCATGGGCGCACAAATGGGCGCAAATGCATTCGCTATTTAAACAATGTGGCGCAGGACGTGAAAATGATAACTGCGTCGGGCTGAAACTAGCAAAAAACACTTGTGTCGCGCCTGGTGCTGCATTGCACCATTGTATGATAGGGCCCTTTATATGTTGATTGCAATGACCGTCAATAGATCAATTTTCTTTTTAATGTTTAGCTGGGGCTTAATGGACTACGCTAACATGGAGACATGAGATTTCAGTCAGACATGAAAACACTTTTCCGGTGCTCTGAGGTCAGAAAGGTCAGAAAGGTGGCCCTCTCGCCAGATCTAAAAGCCTGCTTGAAAAGATCAGGTCAAAGGTCATATTGCCACTGAATCAGTAGAAGATTGACCGAAAAGAGACGCGAAAAGAAGGATATCATCTGGGCGCCGATTGAAAAATCATGACGTCAAGTGGATGAGCAATTCCCAATAATTCCCTGACCATCTGACGCCGAGAAGCATCCATGGTGTAAACGCAGCAGCAGAAGGTTCGAGTTCGAGTTTTGAGCTGGTGAGGTAGGCAGAAATGTAGGAGGCTGTCTAAGATTGAGACATTCTCCCACTGTGAGTAAATAGTGACTGGGCCAATTTCATCAGACACAGAAATGCTCCCGGTGACAGCGCCTGCATTGTTTTCCTCCCAACTGCATGCTGCGAAATTCTATTTTCAGTTTTTCTTGCCGCAGTAATTATCTGCATTGTTGGCGAGCATAAAGAGAATAAAGGGCATGAATGTGTCCCGGTCAATCGGATTCTGTCAGTTCAGGCTGAATTGGGTACACACATGCGCGGCGCTTGCCAGATCGTAATAACGAAGCTGTTTGCATGGAGCGATTTCCCCTACGCAGCTCATCAGCGACAGAGAGAGTCTGTCAGAGCGTTCTCAGACTGACACGGCTTCCGCATCTGTGTCTGTTATTAGCCCGTCTCTTAAGACAAGCTCAATTATCTGACACTGCCCGTAATTTTCACCCCCTCTCCGGCACAATGTAAAGTTCCTCTGCTTTATTTCTCAAGCTGTTCATTTGGAGGAGAAAAACAAGGAGAGAGACGAGAGTGGGCGGAGGAGAAGACTTGACGAGATAAACTGAGGGAGGGGGGGGGGGGACAAGATGAGTCAAAAACTAATTTGATGCTTACTTTACAAGAATAAAGAGTTTCGGAAGACGCTTTATCAAATATATGTGGAGGATATCTGAATGATAACATGATTGATGTGTATCAGATAAAACAATGACTTTACCGCTCTGATTTCTATGGGCCAATGTGGTTTTAAAATGTGCGGTTAAAATGTATTTTTGTTTTTGTTTTGTGTTGACTGTAGGTGCGTCATTCTTCTTTTTACTTGATGCTTTTATTTGAAGTACCTCAGAATAATTATTTAGTACAATGGTATATTTCAAAGTACTATTAGAAAGGATCCACTGTGTAATTACTTGTATATATATTTATTAATATTCGATTTTTGGACATAGACCATTTAAATAAATTAGTGAAGGCAAAAATGTACTAAATATGGTGGGATAACTTAAAGAAATGCTGAAAAGTTACAGGACCTAATCTATACAATTTAACTTTAAAGGTAGGGTAGGCAATTTCGGAGAGGCTAGCAATAGCGAGCTAGCACTGAAAGCATGAGATCCCTCCCTCCCTGTCTCTAAAGACACTCCTTCTTCAAAACACATGAACACACACAGCAGAGTCTGCAAAGCACGATACGAGAGTTAAAACTACCTCATGTCCCAAAGCAGTTAACATTACAATAATAATGAACATTAACCACTTAAAGAGCTCTGACCGGTACCACCTGACTGCTGCAGATTCATTTCACCGTTGATAGTGCCGATATAGAAACGCATAAATCCTAGTCTGAGGACGTGAATGGGTTTCCATCTCGTAATTATGGTTATGAAATGGCGTGGAACCGTAGGAGGAACCGTAAAGGCGGATTCTGTTTGTTTGTGGCTCTCAGTGACTGATGTTTGTCTAACTCTGCATAGCATGATACGTGCTGATAACATCATTGCAATGCAATGCAATGCTTGGATGAAAATGTTTTTTGTCCAGAGACTTCCACAGAAGATATATGTACGTACATGTTTTAATATGTAGACCACTTCTATTATTGATTGCTGTCAGGATGTGAAGAGAGTTTCAACTAGAATAACAAAAAGTGTTTATTAAACAAATTGCCTACCCTACCTTTAAAATCTTGATGTTGATCCATGAAAAAATGATGCGTCAACCACCAAAACAACTTCTTGTTCACTCCTTTTTTGCTATGACATGATACCATGATACAATGGTAATACCATGGTTTTTATTTATCACGCTGCAGGTCCATTTCAATGAACTAATGAAGAACAAAAAACATTCATACCAGTAACAGAACCTAAAATATACTGATACATGGACAAATTCTGCATCAATATTGTAGTATTTTTATAAATAAGGATCCACTGAGTCATTACCTCTCTTTATTACATTGCCCTGGTTGGACAGTGCCATGATGGTATGAGTAGAAGAAAAATCATACAGCATCATGGTTAAAAAAGCATTAGAGCATTATTTTATCATCGGACACCATCCCTGTACAATAGAGCAGCAACACTTTTTGTAAGGGCTACTCATTTTAAACCTGTTAGACAACAGTATCTGCTATTTATATCCTTTTCTCTTAAAAAACTGCTAAGAAAAACAAGCATTCGTAAAACTTTAAATCAAAAACGTTAACCTCCACTCTTGACTTGCAATCGAATCTGTGCTTGAAAGGTCCTAACAGAAGGCAAGGCCCGAGAATATCCTGACAGCTTCACCTCACACCAAAGCGACACCTGCTAATGCGGCTCTGCTCGGCTGCTAGTTGCTGTGGGAACCGGCGGAAAGCAGCGGTAATGATGGCAGGCCTAACGCGGTTTAAGAGCAGTAACGCGTGTAAGAGAGGGCAATCATCTTGATCCCACTTCTCCCACGGGAACACGCTAATGTGCTAAGGAACGCGTGCTAATGCGCTATAGTCTGTCTGCTGAGCGGCAAGCGACTGTCAACAGTGAAATCTCGCCCATTTAGCGCCTGGCCTAATGTGAGAGATAAGCCGACAACAGCAGGAGGGAGTAGACGCAACATCTCGGAGAAAATAGATTCAGTCGATCTCGGGGGTTGCGTGTGCTTGAGACTAGGGAATTGTGTGCGAGACGGGGCTTTCAGAAGAAAAGTGTTCCTTCATGTAAAACACCTATTCTACCATCCACTTACTCGCTGGCATTTTCAGCGGCGCGCGAGCGCTAGCGGACCTTCGTTTGGGGTCAGTCCCTTAAAGAGGCCTGTTCATGTAATCACAGGTACTCTCCAGACGCACGTCTCAAAAGAAAGATGTTTTTTGAAGTTTCCTTGTTCTTTGTGTGTCCTGACGGATGAAATGCAACGACCTTGGAAGCCGAATGAATCTGTGCGCGTCTGTCGTAGCGCCACCCATGTGTTGAGTCTCCTGTACAAATGGTATGGAGATTGTTCTGGCCCGGTGTAGCGGCTGATGGTGTTTCGGGAGCGCCGAGGAGGCCGTGCACTTTTTTCACCGTGTTTTCCTTTCGGTGGATGGACGACTGTAATCAAAGAGAGAAAGACTTCTGTCCAGATTACAGTCTTCAATCAGTCAGCCTGGTGGGAAATGATATGTACATCATTCTCCGTATGGATAGCACTGCCTCTCACGCGTTACCTGTGTCAACCTTGCCAAAGACATGATGGGAGATATGAAGAGCCATCGGCCTCCTGCCAATCCAAAGAGTTTTCCCGACAACTGTCAGCACTGGGACCCCGTCCTGACCTCCTTCGATTCAGACGCTGACACCATTTGATGTACATTTCCACAAAACATTTCGGTGAATGGCTACGCGTGGCAATTTCTCCGTGAGAGGGCACAGCACAACTTACGCTTTCAGAGGGACTAAATGGAAATATGGAAAATAACTACATACATGAGCAGCACATGTTAGGAAACATACTGATGTTGCGTCTTGAAGAAAACAGAAAGCTTTCTTGACTGTTTTAGACATTAAGAACCACAGCACATTCATGCACATGATCTGACTGTTAGTCCAAAAAAAAATGTAACGATAACTTATAAACCTTCAAAGACAGGCCTACTGTGAGCGACAAGGATATTAATCGATGGTATCTGCTTCTTCTGAAGATGTCAGCCCACATTATTTCAGCTTATTCTTAAAATAATTGAGTTTAACAGCAGAATTCCTGGTGAAAAACTACATTACCCATGATGCTTTACAGAAAATGACACCAATCAGAGAGTCGGAAAAATCGCTTTTTAGCTCCGCCCACTCCGATGAAGCACTGCGAATGACGTAATCGTGTCGATCTCTCCACGCTCTCAAAATACTAAAATGTTTATATATATATATATGCATATTTTGCAATTATCTTAAAATATATAGTTTTTTATACATATAATCAAAGTAGTTTTATGTTTTCCATTGTTTTTTAATTAAATTATGCTGTTCGCAATGCTTCATGGTATTGTAGTTCTTTGTAAATCAAAGAACTACAAAAAAGTAACTACAGTCTACTACAAACTACAATAAAATTTTTTTAAAAGATTGTAAATCAATCTTTGTAGTCAAAGTTTGTAGTGTTGTGATTCACCTCGTTGTTGATTGTCTTGGTTCATGGCTAATAACTCTTTAACAAAGACTTTTTTAAAATCCCTATGGGAAAAATTAATGGGAAAAAAAACGGAACCATATATACTTCCGGAACCAGCGCCGCTGAAATCATGAGTGGTTATGAGTGGTTTTGGTGGTTGTCAAGGTGTGGCTATGCAGTTGCTAAGGTGTTTCTGAATGTTTTTTTAGAAAGCTGTTGGGGCATTGCTGTTGTTTTTGGAGGTTATTGAGTGGTTTTAATGTTAGTCTGGACATTTTTACCTTCATTTTATGGTCTTAAAATTAAAAGTTCTGATCACTTAGAAAAGTAATAGCACAACTCTAATCATCAAGCTGCACAATTTGAGATTCACGTCCTTAGCACAAACAGTTACACAACGAAGTTTAATACTTGGAGTTAGAGGTTTGTTGTACCCTAAGATCAATAATAATAGTGATCAACTTAGTGAATGCAACAACAAAAAAGAGTGCAAAAGACACATTTCTGATTCTGATCCGGCATGTATATGCAACAACAAACAGAACACAATCTTACAAAACAAAGACTCAAGACTCAAGGCAAAGTATCGCTTAAACAACCCTTAAACAAACAATGATGACAAAGAATAAACTATTTAAATTTTCCTCCCTGGAAGAGTAGGGACATACAAAACCTGTAATTTTCTCTGAAACAAGAAAGCACCTAATTAGACCCTGTGAACAGAAACACACCTCTCGGCCAGAGCAAAACACATCAAGCAATTGCAGCCCGGGGTGTTTGTGTTCCTTCCCCCCCCCTCCCCCCGTTTAAAATCCAGCATCTCTCAATCTCGCGCCGTCCCAAACACCTCAGTTTAATGCAGATTACAAATAATGGCAGGAAACTTTCAGGCAGAGACAATCCAGAGCAAAGCATTCTGGGACTGCAGGGGCATCGTTTGCATAATACCCACCTTGCCTCGGCTTATACAGTTTCACCACCACCTTGACACACACACACACACACACCCTTGAGCCCTGTTGGCACCATAGAGGGAGGTCACACAATTGTCTCTGCTAGGGAAAAAAAGAAGGGGAAAAAAATCACTGACCTACTGCAAAATTGGCCATATTCAGCCGGGGAATATCAGGTTATTGAGTCGGTCCATGCTGAGTCTACTAGCCTGCGGGAAACGATCAGCTTGAGCGTACGGTTGCAGTTCTGCAGTTGATCAAGGACACACACGTGTGCGGTGAATGCAGAGAGATCTCGCTCCCTAAAGACACTTAGAGGAGAAACAACTCTCAAACTCTCAGAGAAGCTTGACTCCGCCATCCAAAGTAACACAATGACATTATATTCAAATCAGACAAACGGTGTAGATAGATTTAGGGAAACCTTTGTGAAAAGGGTTTAGCATATAATTAAAGAGAACGTATTACAGAAATATATACTTTAAAAGAATACTTACTGTAAAAAAAAAAAAAAAGATCAATAAGTTATGTTTTAACACTGCTTTAACTCATCAAAATAAGTTAAGCAATTTTCAACTGTTTTAAGTTATACAAGATTCAACTCATTTTTTTTTAAGTCGGTTTAATGTAATTTAATATGAAATGACTTAAACATCCAAGTTAATTGTACTTAAAAATTTAAGGCAACTATTTAAGTGAATGTAACGTTTTTGGAAACTTAATTGCAATGAATCTGCATTATAATTTAAATATATTAAATGCCATCAGATGACCTTTAGACTGTTTTCTGATATCTTGATATGTCATTTCAAAATAACTTCTAATATGATAAAGTGTACTGTCGAATACTGACAAGCATTTAAACTAAAATATACTTCAATGCAATTTTAAATCCAACTTGTATGTGATGTTTTTAAATATAGTTGTAATCACACATCTGTACTGATGAAATTGCAATTTAGTATATTTAAAATATGTTAACTTGTAATATTGTAATATGTAATATTGAATAACACACTACAGTTATAGACAAGTGCTTAACATGCTTTAGTATGTCAGTCAACATACAAATAAGTGTACTTCTTTAAAGCATGACTATTATTAAAACAATACTTTAAAGTAAAACTTTTAATTTGACATTATTACAAAATGAAGCATTTATAAGTCTACTTAAGTGTCTTTACACTTAAATGGCCTTATATTTCATTAATATTACATTATCCACTAGATTAAACAACTTTTGATTTGAAGTGAACATAACAAGTGCACATTCAGGCACACTTCGTTTTACAGCATGCAGAAAAAGACTTTAATAGAGGCGTCTATATTGGCATGAATGATCTGTCTGTCGTTAATGAGGGTCCGTTTCAGATTTTTATGAATATGATGTTGAAATATGAAATTAAGGTGGGTCATAGCCAGAAATATGTGGTTAAAAATGTGTGATTTATATATTGCTATCTAATAACTATTCTTTTTTTTTTGTGTCACAGCATTTATTAACGGTAGATAAAAATACAACTGTTTATTGTTAGTTCATGTTACCTTAGGTCCATTATATATTACCAGATGCAACTTTTGATTTTAATAATGTATTAGTAAATGCTGAAATGAACATTAACTAAGTTTGATAAATGCTTTAGAAGTACTTTGCATTGTTAGTTAATGCTAATGTGGTTAATAATGCTAACAAATGGAACTTTGATGTATTGTTACCTACATTTTATTCAGTCCAAATGAACATGACTAAGAAAAGAAGAGTAAGTGCAACAAAAAACACACCAACAAACCATAATTTGTTACTTGCTTTTGTATTAAACAAAAATATGTTGAGCAATTAAGATTTGTGGTCCATTTTCCCAGAAGAATTAGACCGTATCCACTAAAAAGTTAGATTGGGAAACTTTTAGAAGTAGTATAAAACACCAATTTCATTGTATTGTATTGTATTGTTTCGCACACATATGCGTTACTATAAGCAGAGATGCTAGTGCAGTTTAACTTTACTTCCCTGTATTTAGTTATATATATCACCAATATAAGCTATGAGTATCGTGTAATATGAAGTTAAACGGCAGGTTTTTAGATATATCACACCAGGATGTGTTCATATCCGTGCATATGGCAGGGATTCTCACGTGTGAATATACATTAGGCCTCCATATCAACACATTTACCAGAGCTGAGAGACACCATGGGTAAAAACGCTTGTGAATAGCACAAAGTGGCTGAATGAAACACAGAGCACATGGCACATGAATGCAGCTCTCAGATCGATTCTTAAGACCTTCCTCGCAAAGTTGTTGCTCTTTCAATCTCATTGAATAGTGGCCATTTTGGGAAATTACTGCCTCATATTTAACCACCTCAAAAGCGACAGAAAGGAAGAGAGAGCGTGCGAGAGAGAGCAGCAGTTAGACTAAATGGGAGAGAACGAGATGAAACCTCAGGCTTTTTGAAATGTGCCATATATCCTGAGGTAAATATAATAAAATAAACCATTTCTACCAACTGTTCTCATTATGGTCCTGTTTCACAGAAGCCCTTTCCCTCAGGAATATCAAATTGTGTCACAAATGCAGCTGAAAATGCCTTTATGTTATTTCTGTGCGGGCTTTCTGCCGGCCTGCCAAATCTTCAGTTATCTTATTTATATATTTTGCACATGAATTGAAATAAAAAAAAATAAAAAAGTCTTAGACTGGGTCCAATTACTCTAATTCGAAGTGAGAGGGCCGGTCCGGGACCAGCACTTCACAGACAAAACCACAAACAGTTTCACAGATGAAAGAGAATACCTGAAATTACACTCAGCCTCTCGCGCTAAATTGCCACGTGAAATCCTCCATTGCTTTTACTTTCAAACCTATGCACTGTATCTTGCTACAGACGATTCCCCTGAGCTCTTTTACCCGAACACAGTATCATAACAGCAGCATCTATACTTCAACAAGCCTTGAACACACCACAAGGTTCGGTATATTATATACATACGGCTTGCTTTCAGAAAATTGTCCACTTTAACTTCACATTTTTAAATAACCTTTTGGCATCTTTGGGGTAAATTTGCAGTCTGCCCTTTCAACTTAGATATTTTATAGTTCCCCATTTCATAAATATTACAAATAATATCCTTAATTTATTTTCTTTTCTCTTGGTTCATTGCCTCTGGCTTTAAAAGACTATTTATATTTAGTAATATTATCGATTTAACTGCACTTGACGCTAGCAGATGAAAACAAAATTTAAACTGAATTCAACTAATGACACATCTTCGACACTGTTAAACTGAACTGAAACAACATTGAAGAATCAATTTCCTGTTTATTAATGTGAAGCTGCTTTGAAACAATATGTGTTATTAAAAAACGCTATTTCAATAAAAGTGACTTCACTTTCTCAGCACTTCTGTTCCTTTAAAAGTCCCCCTGTGGTGAAAATCCAGTTTTTGATGTTGTTTATATGTCTATGTGGTGTTTTTAATCTGCTTTAAGACAAACCATGTGTAAATTCATAAGTCGACAGCATTGCTGAGTATTTTCTCCTTAAAACTGCAAAGACAGTCTCAAAAACACGCTTTGAAATCGCTGGTGTTTCTGACGTCACAAACTACCTTGTAGCCAATCAGATCAACGTGTGATCGTCAACCAGTGGATCTCTGAGCTGAGTGAGTGAGTGGAGGCGGGGCTCATTTGCATATTCATAGAACCGCATATACTAAATGAGGCAAGGGTGTAGAGTTACATTCAAGCTATATTAAGACAAAGTTTTTTCAAGGAAAAAACTTTTAAATATGTCATTTTGGTTAATCTTTTTCGAGTTTTAAGGAATAAAATGTATTGACTACAGGGGACTTTAAGTCAACTTTACCTTTATGCTTATTATTAATTTGTAATAAATAAATAAAATGCAATAATCCCCACACCGTTCCCAGAGGCAAGGAGTATTCTACAGATATCAATTAAAATGATCATGATCCATAAATGGACAATTCTTATTTTTTTTCAAATAAGAAATATTATAGATGATTTATCTCTGCACATCATCATTACTGTGTTAAATTCATGTGTCTTGTAATCTTGAATCAGAATATCTTCCCCTCCCTCTATCAGCTCATCTCTTCTCTGAGGACGAGGGCGGGGCAACCTGTCAATCACATGAGATCAGCCAATAGCAAACCACAACCATCCAATCAATTCCCCACGGACAAAATCAAGCCCCGCCCCACATTTGATCTCGTTCCAGAAGCCGTTTCACTCAGATATACGTCACAATAGGAAAGAAAAGATGAGCACAACTTCCATTTCATGCCAACTATAAGATATTGTTTTAGAAGCAGTGTTTTGCCAGTGGACTGATACGGAAATTTCATAAAAGTATATTTTTCAAAATGTATTTCTAAATGTGTTTTTATAGTTATTATTGTTTCGGAAACCCTGCTTTAGAGCAATTCAAATCTTGAAATGTGCATAATATGACAATAACAATAGGCCCTATACAACAACTAGGCCTCCAGAAAAAACAATGAGAGCTGGAGAGCTGCATCATCTCCTCACGCTCTTTCGAGTCTCCCTCCCCGTCCACATCCCGCTGGGAAACACGGGAGCTTTTATCTGTGCGGTCCAGCAGAAAGTGGCCCATCCACACTAGAGCGATTTCACTTATCAGAGCTGAAGCGTGGCCGGGGGTCCCATCGATCTCCTCGCTCGAATATATCACTTTCCACTCTCCTCTCCTTCTATCAGAGGAACCGGACATCACACAAGGTCAAAAAGCAGAAAGAAGTCATCCAAACAAAACTCACCTATCAGCTGGACGGCTGGTGCTTTTATCTGTCGGTATAAAGAGGGTCCAGTCCGACTGGAAATGTGTGAGGATTCTGGGTAATCTGTGGAAATGGCTTGGAAAGGTGAGAAGGTTATGATTCATAGGCCCTGTTTCAATATGCCCCGCTCCCCACCTGACTTCAGACACGCACGCCGCTATTACAATATTCAGATTACCGTGCACTGGAAATTAATTGGACTAATTAACATACAAGTAAATGATGATACCGTTAACACATTTCATTAACTCAAACTGTCATTTCATGTTCACCGTGCTCTCTGTATTGCATTACAATGAATTGAATTCATTAAATTATGCAAATGAAAGGTGGCAAGCAACGGACGGCTCCATATGAACGTTAATAGACTGTTTTCTCTGAATCTCTGCTGCAAATCACGGCAAATTCAGGAGCATGTGCTTTTTTCACTTTGATTTAACTCATAAAAGATTTCAGTGGACACACTTTTGATTATGTGTACCTGTGACCCATATATATATATATATATATATATATATATATATATATATATATATATATAACATTTTCCAACTATAACAGAAAACACAACACGAAAAGTTCAACCACAATCAAGAAAGAAATAAAGAAAGAAAAAATAAAATACGGTCGGCGGAAGTATAGCCTAATAATGAGCACATTTATCCTAGACCACTAAAAGGGTAAAATAAAATAAAATATAGGAAAAAATCAAATAATAAATTTAAATAAAACAAAAGGTAATCAAGATAAACACATAAAGGCAAATATAAGGTACGGTAACACTTTATTTTAAGGTGACATATGGTTACAACATGTAGGCTAACTACAGTAAATTATGCAGTATTACAAGTAACTAACCCTAAACCCCAACCCTAACTGTAACTCCACAGTAAGTGCATGTAGTTGATTTAAATTACTCAGTACTAATTTGAGTAAGTACAGTGTAACCACCTTAAAATAAAGTGCAACCTAAGGTAATCAAGTAAAAGCAATTAAATAAATACGCTAAATATATAACTGCAGTACATTACCCGTTTAAAACCATTACTCACTTGAGAGACATGAATGGGAAAAACCTTCCTTAGAATAGTTGACAATTCAGTCCTTCAGTTATTGATGAGGCTTCCAGCTGCAACCATGATAAATGATGAGATACAAATAGAGGAACTCCAGTCATGCTGTGTGTGTTCAGCTGCAATTTAAAGAGGATAGTTAACATGAAAAGTCAAGCCATGGGTCTAAATCATCTTATGGTAACTATTATTGTTTTCTTTTATAATTATTGTAAGTGGAGTTTTCATAATTGTATATTACATATTGCAAGTTACTAGTATGTAACCAAGTTTAATACATCATCAATCCTCCTACCAAAAGTTTTTTTTTTCCCCCCTCTCATCCCGATTCACTATGGCAAGCCTATTATAATCGTTATATTTTAGATCCGGATGGGATGGTTTTCGTGAGGAAATTGCGTTAATAGGCTACGTCACTCACCCGTGCGTTTCACGTCATATCCGTAAATAAAGAAGTGTTTCTCCGGCTACTTTGACGCATACGTTAGGTTTAGTTGTCACAAGTTGACATTGAGCAGTTAAATCTCTCAAACCTCCGGGGAATCATCCGTTTTAAACAAACACCGAACAGAAGAGCGAAAAGAGGACGAGACAGAGATCATAATAAAACCAGAATCAACTTTGGTTTGGCTCTTCAGAGATGCAGAGAACCGGGATTTGAAATATGATTCATGATATGATGGCTTTTTATTTCCCAGCAGGTGAGTAAAGTGTTTTATTGAACAGATAAATGGCCATATATAGCTCTCTAACAGAGTTCATCGTAACTATCGTAAAGTCTCATATTCATCCGCACAGTCACGCAGAGCCGAAGCACAACCAAAACAATGTTCTTCCGCAAAATGCATGTATTATTTTTTTAACCGCTGGAGGGCCAAAAGTTACTTTTAAATGAAAGGATATGTGGAGTATTTGTGTTTTTAAAAAATGTATTTTCACACACCACAAGGCTATATAAAGGGATAGTTCACCAAAAATAAAAATGCCGTCATCATTTACTCACCCTTATGTTGTTCCAAACCCATATATTACTTTCTTTTGTGGAACATGACATGCTATTGTGAAATGTTATTTTGAAGAATAATGGTAACCAGAATCAGAAAGAGCTTTATTGCCAAGTCTATGCACACACAAGGAATTTGTTTTGGTGAAAGAAGAACCTTCAAGCACAAAGGTTACACTGACTTACATTGTATTTTTGGACGTAAATTGGAACCAAAACTGTTTGGTTACCAAATTTCTTCAAAATATCTTTTATGTTCTTCAGGAGAAAAAAGAACTGCGTACAGGTTTGGAATGACATGAGGGTGAGTAAACGATGACAGAATTATTATTTTTGGTTGAAATATCCTTTCAAGTGAACTGCAAAAAATGTGAATATATTTATAGGCCTATATTTCTTGGTCACAAGCATCTAAAATATAATTTTTTTTCCTTATACATGAGTGTAATTTTGAACCTAACACCTTGATGTAAAAAAACAAACAAATCAATTTCCACACCGCTGGATTTAGTATTCACATAAAAACAATATAAAACAGAGTTTGATCATGAAAAATGATGTGGTTTTAATATATAAGCCCCTCTTAGAGGAAATTGCTGGAAGTGTATTTCTGAAGTGAAAATGAAAAACGCATGAAGGGGAATTTTGTTTACACTTGAGCAAGTTCAGAAATAAAATAACATATTTCACATGCAATTTAAGGGGGTAAAGCTGTGGGTGGATGCTGTTCATGCCAGCGCTTTTATACATATTTTATCAGAGGCGCTTCTAAACGCATTTGAGATGAGGAATATATCAGTGGACTGAGAGGTCGAGATTCAGCTGCACTGTTGCTGCAGTGACATCTACTGGACTTCACACACACAAAGGTTACACACACACACACACACACACACAGTCAAAGCGGTTTTTAACATAATGAGAACATTTCAATCACAAACAAGTAGTAAGAGATGGATTGCAATCAATCTGATGTTTATAGTTTTACATATAGAGTTAATGCAGGTGCATGTGACATGATCGTTTTATGACCCATATCAAATACAGAACTTTTTTTTTTTTTTAAGGCAAAAGAGGGAAAATGTAAAGTAAATGGTGACTAAAGACGCTAGAGCTCAAGTGTTTTTGAAGTTTTTTTATGCTCACCAAGGTTGCATTTATTTGATCAAAAATACAGTAAACAGTAATATTGCGAAATGTTACAAATTAACATAATTGTCCACTTTAATTATTGCCAAAGCTGAATTTTCAGCATCATTACTCCAGTCTTCAGTGTCACATGATCCTTCAGAAATCATTCTATGATGATTTAATGCTCAAAAAAAAACACTTATTATCATTTCTTATGTTGAAAACTACATTGTGCTGCTTAGTTTTTTGTGGAAACTATGATACGTTCTCAGGATTCTTTGATTAATAGAAGAATATAAATGTATCATAGTAATGTCTTTACTGTCCCTTTTGATCAATGTAATGTGTCCCTGCTGGATAAAATTAATAAAAATTAAAATAAAACATCAATCTTACTGCCTCCAAACTTTTGAACGGTATGTAATTTTGAAAAAAAAAGAAAATGTGTTAATGGATTGTATTTGTCAACTAACCCTTTAAAGTTTTGTACTGTATGTAAGTATGCGCATCAGTGTTCTGCGAGAATAAGACAACTGACAAGCACAGGATTATGTTTAGTCATTTTAGTGTGAAATAAACAGCTGCCCTCAAAAGTGGGCATTGTACAATAGTCCGAAGATTTCTTGAAAAAATGACCAAATAAAAAATAATAATAAAAGTGACACGTTAAGATGCTATTTATAATGAACAAAATCAAATTTAGACTTCACAAACTAAACGACTAAAATGCAATTCTGGATCACTGTGACAGAAGAACAACCCTCATCAACTCAGAAAACCAAATAGTGTTTCATGATCTGCCATTAACCCCCACTGGACCCGTTCAATCAAACTCGCATGGGACATTTCCGATCGTTACAAACTTGGCTACGGGAGGTTTAAGATCCCCCCCAACACAAAAATTGGCAATGGTGCTCAGAGTCGGTAGATAAAGAGACAATCATGATTAGTTGAAGGAATAAAAACATAAGCCGAGAATAACTGTACAGTACCACGTGGAAACAAAGCCATACTTGTACAGAGCAAATGAGTGTGTCGTGACTGATGGCCTGCAGTGTGTTAAACTAAATCCTTACAAAATGATCATTAGCAAACTCTTATGAGGACGATCTGAAAGACTTTCGGCTACAGAGGGAGTTCAAAACCTACGTGAACATATCGCCTTTATCATCATCACAGTTAGGTAGTGATGTGACGGATATTGTCCCACAAAGCTTTAGGTTGTTTCACATTGGTTAGCACGTCCCTATAGGCTGTCCCTTCGACACGGCATTGCTAGAGCGACTCGGAGCGGCTCTTTTGGTCCTGAAACACAGTTGTACACATTAACGCTGCAAAACCACCAGACAAAAAAAAAAAAATAATTAACAGTTTTTCTCTCGATTTTATCAAAGAGTGCGAATTCAGTTTGGCAAACTACAAACCGATTCAGTTCATACAAACGATTCTTGATGCTGATTACAGTCCAGTCTTTTAAAAAAGTAAAGCCGAAGGGAGTTTTTCCTTTAGAAAAGCAGTTGTGGACACCACAAATCCAGATTACAATGTATATAAATATCTTTTTGCTCAAAAAGACTTCATTCGCAACAAATTCATATTGAAAGATCTGATCAACTCGAAGAGGTTTGAGAATTATGGTACATAAAATGCTTTTAATTACATGATTGTTTCATATTTGCCCCATTCGTTGGGCCTGGTTTACCTACAAAAAAAATAAAACCACATAGAATAAATCATAAGAAGACATTTAAAGACACTATTGGACACCTTCATGACTCCCGACAGCAACTGGCAGGCAAGGTCTTTTGTTTTACATCGTTCTCCTTGTGTGGAGAACTTACACCACGAATATCACTTACAACCTAGAATTACAATGAAAGAAAGAGCGAAGCCACAAATGGAAATTCTGCCATTACTTACTCCCCCACTTCCCGAAAAGCAGTTCAAGCCTACGACGCTGCATTCTCAATCTTCTGGAACATTTTTTGTTGTTGTGAGGAACAGATTTGTAACTTCCCATCCACCCAAAGCTCACGACTACGTAAAAAAAAAATCTAAAAAAAAATAAAATGGAGTCTCAACATTACTGGCATCAAGTTCTCACATAGTCACTAAACGTTACAGGGCAAATGGTGAACAAGCTGCGGCCAGATGGGATGTCCACCCAATAACAACTTCACTTCTGGTCTGTTTCTCACACATTATGATTTCAGATTACTTTAAATAAAGTGCTGGAGTCATAAACTGGCTGTTTATGTCCCTGTTGTTGCGCGTAATTCTTCAAAAACCAAACATGGGGGAAGAAATAATGAGAGATTTTTCACTCTTTGGCTAAACCGGTCCTTCAACATCATCATCAGCCACCCGTTTGTCACCAGCGCTGCTTTCTCTATACAACACGATTAAACCCATTCCTACAAGTACACACTGAAACAGATGCTTGACACCCATGAGCGACTCGGCCTTTGTACACGACAGCTTATAATACAATATAAGGCATTTCAGTGTTGTATGTGAAAACAAGAAATAATGTTTCCCCCATAAAAAGATGAACAAATCCCCCAATAATTCTATATTTGTAAAATATATATATATATATATATATATATGTGTGTGTGTGTGTGTGTGTGTGTGTGTATATATGCATTCACGTAAATGTACATATTTACGTAAAGGAGGGTAAATATGTAAAGGTATAAAAGCAAGGTATATGCGCGAGCGTGGAATCGATCGATGTAGTCAAAATGGAGTCTGAGGTTTGCGGATGTGATGTCGTACAGGAAGAGGCGGGACCTCTCCTGTAGGACTCGTCACATGATCACTCGACCCCGTCCCCGGTGGACACAGACACTAACTGCAGAGGGATCTCGGCCGTGCTCAGCTGGTCCTGCGAGCTGGAGGTGTTGATGGTGGCGTTGACGGTGGCGAGGCCCTGCATGGAGCCGGGCTGGATGTTGGTGAGGATGAGTGTGGTGCCGCCCGCCGTGATGATGCTGTCCGAGGACATGGCTCCGCCCACACTGGACACCACGGCTCCGCCTCCCTTCTTGTTCTGGTGCGTCTTTATGTGCTTGGCCAGGTGATCGCTGCGCATGAATCTCTTCGAACACTCTGAACACACAAACTTCTTCTCTCCTGATGACGGCAGAAGAATCAATGACATGAAAAATGAGGAAAAAAAGAACAGAGATAAAAGCGGTTACAAAGCATAGTGAGCTCCCTGCATGAAGCCTGCTTAAAAAGCTCATTTATCTATAAAAAACAAAAAAACATGTTGAGTCCAATTCTAAGGCAGCATTGCATGCCTCCATTGCAAGGGAACCGATCCTAAAATGCACTGTAAAGACACAGAATACACTGTAAAAAATGCTGGGTTGTTTTAACCCAATTTTGGGTCAAATACGGAGAAACCCAAAGGTTGGATTAAAAATGTAATGCGTTCATATTGTATTGTAAAACATTTGTGCTGCTATTGAGGTGGATGTGTGTAAGGGAAGGCCAACAGTGTAATAATTATAGATGTAGTTACCAGTGTTCCCACTCTTTCATGAACACCAGATTCAAGGACTTTCATGGACTTTTTAAAGCATCTTTTATTTTATATCAAGCACAATAGAGGTGGGTTTGTGTTAAGGCATATACGGACAACTAAAATCTCATTTAAGAATTTAAAATTCAATGAGGGCTGGTACAGTGTGTGTGAGTGTGTCGCAGATTGCAGCTTTCTTATTCCTTCTTTAAACATTTATTATTTCACACAGGTTTTAGTTTTCTTTTTTTATGAACAATTTCTTGATTAAAACCTTAAAATATAGAGAATACCAAATTTTGCAATTAAATTAAGTATGAATAAGGTACGGAGCCCCTTCAGGGACCTTTGCAAAAATATTCAAGATACCTTATCATTCTACATTTCCTGAAAGCACATAAGCTTATTATCAATCCACCGTTTAACCATTATGCCACCGCTTGCAAGCGGTGTAAAAATATGGGTAGCATTGTTCAGAACAAAAACGACAGAGGAGTTGAATGAAAATGCAAACCATGCAACTCTAACTCTAAGGTGTTTGTTTTCACATACTGTCTGAATTTTAAGTACTTTCAAGAAGCGTGGGAACCCGGGGTCACAGAAATTAATTACAGATATATTTGCATGCAGGTATTTTATTATGGAGTGTCTATTTACAGTGTGCAAATATCCCGCCTTGTTGGCAGAGGTTATTTACACTAACTCCGCCCACTGAATCCACCTTTTGCCGAAATCGCTCTACCTCCTTTTCCCGTTACATCAGATCGGAAAGGCATTTATTATCAATAAAAATGAAGAAAATATTTCAAAATTTAAAAAAAAAAAAATTGTCTAACGTGTATTTATCAATAAAGTGTTTATTGGTTAGGGTTAGGTGTAGGGAGGGCCTTATTTGTCCCTAAATTGTGTTGTGGCAGTATCCATTTAATATTTTTTAATAAATATAATCATTTACACTATGTAAATATTGCATACCGTTTTAATGTACAACAAAACTGAGGTGCAAATAGTATCTGCCACTATTGATAAGTATAACTAGCATCTAACTATTATTTACATTTATTACAAAGAAAATACTGCCATTTTTACAGTGTAAATATAATCTATTGATGAAGAGTGAAAACGGCCACTGACATTTGTATCAAATGATTAATTTAAATGTTACTACATAGAAGTTAAAGAGGCATGATTTAAAGTGGGATCCTGGAATATACATTATTTAAAGACATTATTCAGCAATAACTGCTGAATTATATATATATATTTTACAGGTGATGTTTGAAGAAAGTTGGGGAGAAATGAGAATAATGAAAAGCATTATAACACATTATTGTGTTTTATATGTGTAGCCTATATGTTTGCCACAAATGTTTCAGCTGCACTGTTGTACTGTTATGCTAACATCAAACTCCAAATCAGTCACTAATGAGACTCTATACGGGTCAGGATGGTGCCTTAAACATTAGCAAGGAGGCTCACAAGGTTTGGGAACCGAGGTAGTCACAGGCGTGTGTGTGTGTGAGAGAGAGAGAGAGGAAGAGTACCAGTGTGCGTTCTCCTGTGTCGCTGCAATTCATCACTGCGTGTGAACCTCTTCCCACAAAACATCCAGGTGCAGACAAAGGGTCTCTCTCCCGAGTGCCAGCGCAGGTGAGCTCGCAAGTGAGACGTCTTCCCGTATACCTTCCCGCAGCCAGCTATATGGCACACATGCTGTTTCTTCTTGCCCATGTTAGATCCCCTACAACATATAATTACAAATGTACAGTCAGAATGGAAATATATCACACACATCCAGCAATGAAGACATGTACTCAAACACACACCATAGGGTGTCTGTATTACACATGAATATAAATTTCACTGCGTCTCAAAACAAAATGAGCTGCTAAAGGAAACAGCAGTGCTTTCAGCAGTGTGATCTCACCTCCCACCTCCCTCTTTGCAGTTGGGGCAGGTGCATGCGACCCTGCGCAGACGTTTGCCCTCCTGGCTCAATCCCTCCATCTCCTCCTCCACTAAACGAACACGAAGGTGAGAGAGGTCATTGGCATTCAGCGTAGAGCTACTGTCCAGAGGCCACTCCTCCGAATCAGGCTCCTCCTTAATCTGAATATCTATAGAGTATAGTATGATCAGCGTTACACTAACAGCACTGCAGAATTACGGCTACACACATCTTCCCTCTGTAACGGCACTCTAAATGATTTGATCTTGCCTGCATTATCTTGTTTACTCTATGGGGCCTGAAGATTTCCACAAAAGCACAGATTCCAATGGAATTCACAGGATGACGTGGAATGTCACGGAATTTGGCAAACATTTGAAGAATAAATTAAAAGGGGGGTTATAAAACTGCATTATGGACAAGTGTGAATATAAAACCACAAAAAGACAGCTATTTAAATATGAAGTCTGCTGGTGTGAATGAGCACCGCAGTTTGGTCTAATACACAAATACTGAAGCACTTGTGACGTTTGAGGTGTTTTCAGCGTCTGCCGTCTCTATACGACGACACGCTTTATGAATTTTATGAGCATTTTACCATTTCATTTGATAAAACTATTGTCAGATACACACAGAAACTCACTATGATTTAACCGAAAGAAATCATGACAGAAATATATTACTATTGTACACTAAAATGTACGTACATAATAATAAGAGTTTAAAATGTTTAAAGAATACCACAAAATATCAAACCATTTTAAATGTAATCAGTAAGCCTCTGTTGTGTAGCACTTTGTTTGCCAGAATATGATAGTATATTTTCACATTTTTTTAATTACATTTTAAAAGATGTTTTATGCAATTAATCAATCATTTAAAACAGATGACAGAATTGCTGAAGAAAACTGCTTCATAGGACACTATTATTGTTCAAATTTTACTACATTAAATTTAATTTTCTTAATAAGACCAATCTTAATAATCAAATAGAATAATTAAACCATTAAAACAGAATCCAGACTGAACACATAATTTAGAAAAGATTTTCATAGGGCCCTGCATCTATCCACCATGTTTTCACCCCCATAAATCAGTGGTTCTCAACCCTGGTCCTGGTCATATCTCCCTAATCAAACACACCTGATTCAACGCATCAGCTCATTAGTAAAGACTCAAAGATCTCAAACGAGTGTGCCAGAAAAGAGAGACATCAAAACTGAGCAGTGTTGGGGTACTCCAGGACCAGGATTGGGAACCCATGTCCCGAGGGAAAGAAGCACCCGCTGCTGTACCTCCAGTGCTGTCGGTGTCCTCGGACTGCTGGAACTGAATGCCTGCCTGGCCCATGGTGTTGACCGTCACCGACTGCAGGTTAGGCATCTGTCCCGAGCTCAGGCTGACCTGTGTGCCGGCCTGGCCCAGAGAGAGCGTCTGCACCGGGGCGAGAGTAATCTGCTGAGCGGGAGCCGTCTGGAGCTGGAGGTTCTGGAGGTTCTGGACTCCTTGGACCTGCGGGGACAGATTGGGACAGCAGAATGGGTAAAGGTATCACACAAAAATGAAAAGTCTGTCATTATTTACTCACCCTCACGTTGTTCCAAACTAGGGATGCTAACGATTAATCAACAATGGATTAATTGTTGATAATAATAACTAATGATAGATGACCAATCCAAGCACGCTCCAGTTGTAAAACCGTGTGCAATTGGTCTCTACACATCGTCCCTGCACACTGAACCCAAGATCCAGTTTCCAGTGGTTGAACTTTTAAATGACGTTGGAAAACAAAGTGTCATGATCGCAACGCTTTAGCCAAGCAGCATGTCATATGTTGTGTTTGGCTCATTCGAGACAACCTGCTAAATAAAGATATGCGATCTACTATGGATTACTAAAGTTTCACGAGGTTACAAACCAAAACGTGGCACAAAAGCATCATGTGTATACAGTTTACATGTCCGTCAGCTACTTTTTTTTTTATACAAATATTTGGTATAGTTTGGTCTCTAAATGTGCTTTTATTCTGCTAGTTGAGACCTTTTCAACGATACATGATGATATATTGTCCATCTGTTATGTACGATGATTTTACTGATCACATTCATGTAAAACAGTTATTTTTTCATGCTATGAAAAGATCGCACATCTAATTTAAAAGCACTTGTTAGGTGATGGTCATATTCCCTAAATTCACTATAAAGTCAATCTTATACGCTTTAAAATAACACCTATGTGTGTGTTAAGCAAGTGGTTAAGTAAAGTGATAACTTATTAGCACCCCCATTTAGGATTTAAGAGGTTAATTGTAGGGATAGGCAATTCAAGCAAAAATAATATTAGAAGATTATTCGATTAAAAAAAATAAAAAATAAAAAACGTACCCCTCCCCACATGCATGTATAGGCTACACACCAGAGCATGCGAGCGAAGAGGAGCCGTGTGACGCTTAAAAACAACTTAAAACATTTTATTTTTATTTTTTATAGTATGTTAATCATATGCTTCATTATATATGCTTATGTATAGGTATGTATGTGAATATATATATATATTTACTCTTTTTTTGTGGTTTGTATATACCTGTATGTAGTATCTTTCTAAAAGGAAAAATAAATAAAAATGTGATCACAAAAAAAAAAAAACTTAAAACACAAACATACGTTTCATATTTATGTTTAAATAATATAATGTTCTTTTTAAATTTTATTTATGTTGATTATATGAAAAGGGAACCACCATGAGATGAGTGAGAAAGGATCATAAAGATGCCCAATATATGGGGAGACATATGGAGTGGGTCAAACATGATTTTGACCACTTCATTAAGTTGTGTTTTATAGAAAGCCTTTCTTTAAAGTGAATTTCATTATGTATAAATTGTATCTTAATTTTAATCAATGTTTCATCAAACAATTGCCTGGATTTAATAAATAAAAAGCAAATATAACAGGACAATATAATCAGGATATGGAGGTGCCGACGCGATCACTAGCATTGCATGTGAACTGGAACTCGTCTCAAATGAATCGAAACTCAGCGTATAGGCTATACTTGCCTCAGAGAAAGCTTGAAATGTCTACTTTTAAACAAAACAATTCAAAACAGAAGGAAATGGGCTACTCTCTGCTTATGTAGGCTATGAAGTGTGCATTTCTCTATAGGTACGTTCACTAATGCAAAGATGGTGAGTGAGCATCGTCAACCTCATCTTTGCAGCCGACACTGACACAGAAAACACTAGTTTATTAATAAACAATTAAAATGTCTCAAGCATAATCATTACTTTTGCCGGTTCTTTGTGGCAAGCTTTATGCGCTTGAGTGCAGAATAGGCAATATATGTTTTTTTATTCTCTCCCATATACATTTAAGTAAATAAATTAAGATAAATATATGCGATTAGACTACTGGCTTAAATTAACAACTACTAGTCGACTAGAAAAAACTTTAGTTGTGCACGACTAATCGAATATTCGAAAATCGAGACTCATCCCTAGTTAATTGATCGTTAACTTAAACAATGATCGATTATTATCAACACACATACACAATTTGGTAAACATGGAAGCTCGTGCTACATGCAAGAACTAACCTCATTGGTTTTTGTGCAGGTTTGTTCTAGCGCGTGTTGCACACACAACCTTCCGTGTTTACCATGTGATGTGCTCTATGTATGTATTTATATGTGATTGAAAGCCTAAATTGAATCGATTCATCATATAAAGTGATCATATCTCTTCAGAAGATGGATTAAAACGCTCAATTCATATGGATTTGTATTATGACACCTTCATAACCCATTTGGATCTTTTAAGTTTTGATTACCTGGACTTTCAATGGAGGGACAGAAAACTTTAAGGTTTCATTAAAAAATATCTTAATTTGGGTTTCGAAGATAACCAGTCTTATGGGTTTGGAATGACATGAGGGTGAGTAATGATGACACCGATTTTAATTTTTGGGTGAACTAACCCTCTAAGCACTTGGTCTCGTGAATTAACTTTTGATAAGTCTTTTTTTTATTCTAAACTTCAAAATCATTAACTCAAGCATGATCAAGCCTAATCAGTTTTTATGATAAATCACTGCCTATTTGTGACTGGGTGGTGGGTTGCTGGTCAAACAATATGTTTGTTGTCATATGCAAGGCCACTAATGAATAGTGGTGCAGGAATCACTGTTTTACTAGCGTACACTGTCTGCATCATTACAGAAGATACTAATAAAAAAAAAAAACAGAAAAAAGGTTCTTAATCCCCAACCCTAAAACTGTAATTAAAAAAAAAATATTTGTAACCACATACCTGGAAGGTCTGCCAACTCATTAATCTGGTGAGGAACAATGTTTTGAGCAGCATTTTTACACCCTGTCATGCTGTTATGCCACTGCAGTAAACACATATTGCAGCATTAAAGCTAACGATTAATCGATTAATTGATCGTTAATTTAAACGATAAACTGACATCCCTAGTAACCACACACCTGGAAGGTCTGCCACTGTATTTGTTTTCTCTGGTGTATTGATGGTTTTTTTAAGCATTTTTCTTAAATGTGTATATTATATTATATTATATTTGTGTGTACAATCTTAAGTGGTTATATTTAGATGTCTTTTACAGCACTTTTGGTCAGTCTTGTGGCTGTTTTTTAATTAAACTTAATATAACCCCATACCTGGAAGGTCTGCCACTGTATCTGTCCTGACGGTGAGACAGTCTGGGCCTGGATGAGGAATGTTCCTGGGTTGATGAGCTGGATGTTCTGCATGTTCTGCTGGGCCTGAGCCTGGCCGTCAGCGGTCTGCAAGGGCAGCTGCTGTAACTGGATGACCTGCTGCCCCCCGGACACATGCACCGTGCCCTGACTGAGGTATCCCGACCCATCTCCCTGCTCTCCCGCCACAGGCTGCGTCAACACGCCCGTGCCGTCTATCGTGCTGGCCTGCTGCTGCTGCTGTGAGGACGAGGAGGAGGATGAAGATGTGGTAGGCACAAACATGTCTGCATTCGAGTTGAGTGTCTGGTGCTGTTCGCCTGCTTTCTCCGAGCCGTCTGAGTTCTCCACGCTCTGATTGGTCATGATCAGCTGTCCGTCAGCCGTGACGCCGGTGGCTATCGCCTGGGCCCCCGAGAGCCCGAGAGAGTCCAGATCCACGCTGTTTATGGGCACAAAGGTAATGTTACCAGGCAAACCCAGAGGCACGTTAGTGACCATCTGACCCTGACTGTTGAAGGCAGAGCTTCCCAGAGACACGTGGTGCACTTGGCCAGACTGGGTCATGAGGTTCTGAGTGTTGCGGATCACATCGGCTGCCGTCGTGCCTGTGACGCTGATAGTCTGGGTGCCGTCCGGGAGGATCTGGATCTGCCCTGAGGCGTCCTGCGCCATTGAAGCCCCCTCAAAACCCAGCTGCCCGTCGGCCGTCTGCACCTGAGGGATGACCTGGTATTGTATGTTAGGCACTGCGCCGGCAGACGTGTCGGTCCCTGACGTGAGTAAGATGGGCTGGCTCTGGAGACCCTGGAGGCTCTGGAGAGGAAGAACATACTGTCCGTTGGACGTGACGATACCCGTGCCGGGGAGATGCAGGACACCCGAGTCGTCCTTTACCGCCTCCCACCTTTCAGACGACCCTGTTAACTGCACTGAGAGGTCTGCGTTCTGGGGAGGAAATCACAAGAGTTTCACACAAGAAAGAAAGTGCTGCCACATCAGTGCATGTACACAGTAAAATCTCTTGCTGTTAATATGCTGACTGATGCAAAACATAGACAAACCCATCCTATAATTTGGTCTGAAATGCTGAAAGGTAACAAGTATCATGTGTGACCCTCAAAAGAATCCAATTTTCCACTAATATAGCAATAATTAATTAAATAGCAAGAAAAAAATTCAATGAAATGAGGAAAAGGCTCATTAAGTTTCAAAGTCAATCTAAAGGAGTCGAATTTGTGAATAAGGATTTATTATGGACATTTTTCATCACTGGATTAAGTCTCTTATCAATGGAAAACAACATTTTGTTGTGCTAATATCTGCATTTGCTTGTGTTTGTAATATTCTAGCTTCTATATGTCGCCAGACTAGAGTCCTGCACGGGTTCGGGTACCCGACGGGTGACCCGCAAATTTTGCTCAAACGGGTGAAAAATATCCAACCGTGTCGGATACGGGTGCGGGTCGGACACGGTGGAAACACGGGTCTAAACACGGGTTTAAAACATCACATGCAAAAGTAAAAATATATGCATATTTTTAGGAACACATCTACAAAAATATGCCTGTATTTCAAGTTGATAAAATAATTTAAAATCCACATCAGTTTATTTGTGCCGACGTGCCACGCCCTCCCAGGAATCTATAACGTTACCTAGGCTACTTTCACTTTTAAAAAATTCATCATAACCGCGTGCGCGATCTGCTTGCAGTCATCGAGATGGATGCTGAGGAGTTGAAGAAAAGAATAACTTGTGGAGATTGTAAAGTTGTCGACAATACGTCATAAAAAATCAAATCCACTATGTGGGAGAAATTTGGAGTTATCTGAAGAAAGTACTGTGAAAGGCTTATTTGCTGCATGCATTTTCGTGTTGGATAGCCGCAAATGTGGAACTTCATCCCTGAGGAAGCACGCAGATACTGTGGTAACAAAGCAGTTCTATCGAACGGTATTTTTCAAATTTAACACTGTTAAGTATGTGTGGTGTACAGGGCGTGTTTGAACCCAAAATTGTCAGATGTAGGCTAGACGAAATTGCGTGGCATATACAGTAGTGTTGTAGCCGCGTCTGTTCGATTGGTAAAATGTTAAGGCTACTCAGTTTTGTGGTAACGTTAGCCATGTTCTTCATGTACCGGCCTGTTGACAGCTTCGGCTGAAGTTGTCCTTGTGTTAATTGTCGTGTAATAACTTCTGTATGACCTGGCAATAAACATTTTTGTAATTGTGTCTATAATGTGATTGGCTAAACTGATTTTATTTCGGGTGCGGGTCGGGTATCGGTTCTGTTTTAAACGGGTCGGGTCGGGTGCGGATTTTAATTAGTGCTGCTTTTGGAAAACGGGTCGGATGCGGTTTGAAGCACTGCGGGTACGGGCGGGTGCGGATTTACAAAATCGGACCCGTGCAGGACTCTGTGCCAGACATCTATTAGTCCCGGTCCATTCATTGGCCACCTGAAAATGACATCAGCATATGTTTGCATTTTAGAGAAAGAACTAATCAAATGTATGAAAGTCAAAGTTCTGCTTTGTCTGTAAAATAATCAGTACTTATTACTTCTGGAGGGACAAAGATAAACCCAGCAATTTCCACCGTTTTATGTACTGCTGTGCAACTGCCATTAGACAAGGTACACACTAGATTTCATTTTTCACAAGTGAAAATAAGGCTGAGAAATTGGTCCAAAGAACTTTTTTTTTGTCACTAGAATTTTATTTACCATGGCTGCAATGGTTTGATCAAAAATACAGTAATACTGTGAAATATTACAATTTAAAAGAAACTGTTTTCTATGTGAATATATAGTAAAATGTAATTTGCTCCTGTGATCAAAGCTGAATTTTCAGCATCATTGCTCCAGTCTTCAGTGTCACATGATCCTTCAGAAATCATGCTGATTTATTAATGTTTAAAACAGTTGTGCTGCTTAATATTTTTATAATCTGTGATTTCAGGATTCATTGATGAATAAAAAGTTTGAAAGAACAGCATTTATTTTAAAATAGAAATCTTTTCTAACCATATAAATCTTTACTTTTTATCAATTTAACACATCCTTGCTGAATAAAAGTACTAATCTCTTTCAAAACAAAGAAAAAAAAAATATGAATGACCCCAAACTTTTGAATGATAGTGTATATAATTACAAAAGATTTCTATTTTAAATAAATGCTGTGCTTTTGAAACTTTTTGTTCAAAGAATCCTGAAAAAAGCATCACAGGTTATAAAAATAAATATTTAGCAGCACAACTGTTTCCAACACTGATAATAAACCATCATATTAAAATAATATCTGAAGGATCATGTGACACTGAAGACTGGAGTAATGATGCTGAAAATTCAGCTTTGTGTCAGAAATAAATTATATTTTAAAATATATTCAAATAGAAAACTTTTATTATTTTTGACCAAATAAATGCAGCCTTGATGAGCATAAGAGACTTTCAAAAACAAAGTAAAAAATAGTAACGTTTCCAGATTTTTGATACTGATATATATTTTTCTATGCAACTGACTGAAAAGACTGTCCCTCAGGAAGATTAAACATGACATGATCCATTATTTGACATTCCCAAATATAGCAAAAATGATAGTTCATTACGCGCCATCATGTTGATCCAAACCTGTATGGGTCAATGGGTGCTCCACAACTGTTTGGTTACTCTTCAAAATATCTTCTTGTGTTCAGCAGAGGAAAGAAATGTATACAGGTTTGGAACAACTTGAGGGTGAGTAAATGATGACAGAATTTTCTTTTCTTTTTTTTTTTGGTGAGCTACGCATTTAAGTCTGGGGAGAAAACACGCACTCAAAGCAAACAAGCCCTAGCTCACACTCAAACCACGGTAAGGTACAATAAAGGTGATTTATCTGTAGGTGCAGACTTACCACCCCAGCAACACCATTATTCGTGTTTGCCCCGTTCTCTGCTCCGAGGCCGGTGCAAGTGGCGGCGAGCAGGGCGAGCGGCGAGGGCTGTCCGTCCTGACGATGGGCGGGTTTAATACATGAAAGGGGGTGGCCACACAGGAAGTACCAGTGTTTTAACAGAACAAAGTGAAAACTTCACCAAAGCACATGCATTAGAGAATAAGAGAAGAGAGGATTTGATGTGATTTACCTGATCCGCGCCGCCGCCGTCCTGCGCGCTGCTGCTGTCCGCCATGACTCCCGCTTTCACTGGCCCTTCAGGCGCTTAAACACACAAACACACAATACAACACAGCCGTTAGAACCACACATCGCGCGATTGCTGGACAGACGCCATCATACGCGGTTGTTTTAATGGATCATTTGAGCTCTGTATTTATTCCCTCCGCGGATCTTAAACTCTCAGATTCACCCGCCTGCTAACGTTAGCCTAGCTTAGCATAAACATAGCCTGCACAAAGATTCAAAGCGAGCATTCTCACGCTCTTCAAATCCTACGTACCGGTCATTACGTGAGTTCTTTAAAGAAGACTGATGTCTGCGTTTAATTACACTCCGAGCATGGTTATATTAATCGGTGCCTGCGCTCGCTTTAGTCCAGTTTGTTTTTTTTCCTAATTTGATTGACGGCGGGGCTTCCACTTCGCCAACTGCGTCACCGACAGGAAGTCCCGCCCTTCGTCTCTCATCTCATTGGAGGCTGGGTTGGAGAACTCGCCTTTTGATTGGATGAGCGGGATGTCTGTCATTTTGAACGGGCTGCTTCCTATGTTTCGTTGTCCGTCAAGTTTTGTCCGTGAAGATGTATGAACAGTTTCCGTCAGTATGATGAAGGGTTTGTTTTGTTATTGTTTTGACGCGTGTTTGTCTTTTTAGTTTACCATCACGAAAGTTTTACTCTTTAAGGATTTTTTTTCCTTCACATATTTTGCAAGAATAATACTAAGTCTCTATTCAAACTAGCAGTGGAACTGATGATACATAATTTTTTTTCATAGTCTTATAATCAGCAATTAAGAGGTTTGTGGTTTAATGTAAGAGGCCACTTGAGCTAAGTCAAGTGTTTCTCCAGTAACACGAGTAGTGATTAATGATAATCAGTGATTTCTGCAGCTCATCCTAAATGCAGAAGGGAGCAGTATCTTTTCACAAAGATGTGTCATGATGGAATAAATAACCTCTCACATACTCCATATCCCAAGGAGAAACATAACAAAAAGCACTGGTGCTAAAAGAGAATGCACCTACATTATATACAAACATCTAAATATAGATATACAATAATGTAGAATGCACATAAAATCTCTTAAGCATGAAAGAGTTTTGGGAGGTTTTCTAGTGCAACATAATATGTCAAATGTGAATGTGTACAAGTAAAACAGAGATTAAAAAAAAAAAAAAAATCTGCTGCAGCACAACAGGGGAAAAGTAGCAATCAAGGGCCAGTGCTCTAAAGAAACAGTGGAAGCGCACAATTTGGCATCTAAAAAATTTACCAATAATCACAATTTTTGTGGACACAGCTTGAAAAGAGCTAACTTAGTCTGGACTTCATAAAATGGAAAAAGAGGGGAAAACACAAACACTGAAATTGAACACAGTTCTGTTAATCTAACCTTTGCCTTGAGCTGTTGAAAGCTTTGTAAAGCTGTCATGTTAATGTCAATCACCCACACTTTAAAAAAAAAAGTATATCATTATATAGGCTAATAACAATTTACAGCTGATTGATATTAAACGTGCCATTCAAACATCAGAAATGACCTCGGTCATGCATTTTTTCTTTTACTGAATACAAACAGCCTATGATAATTGTAAAATCTAAACAGGTTTGTTTGTTTTTTACAAATGTAAATTGTTAGATATGTGGTATAATTTTGTCAGTAACTAAGTAACTACATATTTATTACATAACTACTAGACAAAACATTCAATAATTGTGGTTGTTAGTAATGCTAAAGCTACGAAGGACGTTGTTACGATACACTTTTCATTGACTTCTATTCATGCAAATGCAGGAGACGGGAAACATAATCTTTTGCGAGTTTCTCTGGTTCCAAAGTTCAAGTTTGTTGAACTCTGCCCTGCGAAATCATGTGACCAATACAAGATTGATTTGACCTCATACTTAAACTTGCAGGTTTGCTATAAAGGTTGAATTATGTTTTTTAAAAAGATGCCACAGAGTGTGACGTCATATTAACCGTTATAGTGTTTGTACAAATGTCGTGTGCTCAAAGTCTGACCGCAGCATAATATTGCTAACACAATTTCATGGCAATTCATAACTGTTTTATGTTTTGGAGATTTGGTGGCTAATTTGAATGAATTTGTACGATCACCTTTGTAAGTTTCGAATGATCTGCTTATGCACCAGTGACGGTTAGGTTAAAGGGTGAACCTTCACGCTTGCTTATTTTCTAATAAACACGTCTTTGTACAATTGACACTGTACAAATGTATACAAAAAGCACCTCCTCATAACATAGTTACATTTTTCTGTGAGATCAGGTTGAATATTGCACATCATTTTATCACAACCCAGTTAACCTCAAACCTGATTCTACAGATTTTACTGGCCACGTCAATCACAGCTCTGATTGCCTACATGAAACTGAAACAAATACTAACCACTAACCCTAACCTTAAACTTAGTGTAGTGTTGGTAGCACATCCGGATAGATAGCATTACTGTTTGTCGCAATTGGAACCATTCATTATTATTCTGGACTTTAAACTTGAACCAGAACTTTTCTGATTGTGCGACTGATCAACTGTGTTGGGGGCAGTGCTTAACATGAACTTTTTTGCTCTCCAGCCACTGTGTCTAGTGGTTTTACAAAGTTACTAGCCACTCAGCATTTTCTCTGGCCACAATTTTGGCATCGATACCAAAAGGAAAAACTGCAATATAGATATTTTTAATATTATCTCTAATGTGGCAGCAGGATTATTAGGCTGCTGTCACTTTAAGACCCTATGCACGGATCTCTTATACTGTAACACATGCGTTTTCTTTCTCAACTGTTGAGGAAGTGACTGACTCACTGTTTACGACGTGAATACTTGCCAAGACTGGCATTTTGGCATTATTTTGTGAGTATTTGACTGTTTAAAAAAACAACAACCTCAATTTAGCACTGAGAGGCGGCTTTATGCGTGCGCTCTTTGGGTGTGAGCACAAAATCTGCGGGAATGAGTACAATTATGTGCAATACACACAATCCAACACCGAAATTCAAGCCCTGTAACACCAACAATATTAATCTGGATCAAATGAAACGAGTGAATGAGGAGAGGCGGGTTTGTGTGTAACTCGCTGTCGGAGAGATATCGTGTATCTATTCTGTGGAAAATGAAAGCGTTTCAGATATTTGAGTATCGATATGTAGCAATGTTTTTTTTTTATATATATATTTTTGACAACACTACATTGCACTTAGTAAGGTAAGGTAAGGTAAGGTAAGGTAAGGTATCTTTATTTCATACCCGCAGGTATTTGTTTTGCTGATAGAAGAAAAATTCGGTCATCCAAAAAAGAGATATAAAAGACATAAGAAACATAAAAACATTTCACATACAAATTTACAGGTTTATAAAAAACATCATGACAGGCTGCACCATAACACATATATCCTCTGTCCAAATTAATGATCAAATACTAAAACATCTCTCTTACTCATATTATTTAAAGTTTCAATTGCCGCTGGAACAAAAGTATTCCTGTACCGTCTAGTCTTCCATCTCGAAGCCACAAACCGGCGACCAGAAGGAAGTCATTTAAAATCATTCCTTAAAGGTCCCGTTCTATGTGATCCCATGTTTCAAACTTTAGTTAGTGTGTAATGTTGTTGTTAGAGTATAAATAATATCTGTAAAATTATAAAGCTCAAAGTTCAATGCCAAGCGAGATATTTTATTTAACAGAAGTTGACTACAAAAAACGGCTGGATTGGACTACACCCCTCTACTTCCTGCTTTAGTGACATCACCAGAACCGTGTTTAGACTAAACTCCGCCCACAGGAACACAGGCGTATTGATGGCGAAATGTCAACAGACGTGGTTGATGTTTATCTATAATCGGATACCGCAAAAGTTTAATTCGAAGTTGTTAGTTTGCTCTGTCCATTTCACCACGGACTGTTTTTCTAACCTGGGATAATATCAAGCAGACTTCTCTCAGCGTTTCATACTGACGAAGGGGGCAATTTCAACTATATTCCAGCAAGCGGTAAGTAGTGATTTAATATGGAAGTAGCGATCAACTTCACATCGTTTCTCTTAGTAGGATGAAAATAATCTTACTTAAACTGTGATTAATATACAGAAAGCGATCAAAGAACAATCCCTTTCCAATCGCCCAAGCTGTCAATCACACAGCGCGAGTTCATCTGGACACTTGCCAAAACTCGTTATGAAATCAATGACGCTGTTACACTGCACAACGAAGCTCTTACTGTATTTATATACCTCATGTTTGCATTGGTGAAATCATTAGTGAGTGCAGAAACTGCGATGCAATGATAAGATCTTTCACGCGATCAACAGGCTGTCATCTGCTCAATGCTCATCATTGCAACCTTTTATGTGATGGGAATAGATCTAAATACTTAAAAAACTTCTCCCGATTCGTTAATCCAGATAGCTGTAATAGTAAAAACGTATAATAGCTGTAATAGTAAAAGTTTTCCAGATAGTTCCACATGTAATGCCAGATATTTCATATGCAAGCATGTCAGCCAATCACAGCAGAGGGCGTTTACACTGAAGTCTCACAGCAGACACGCCCCTTCAAACAGAGTGTTCAAACCAGGGAATGAAATCAGGCTAGGAAATATGCCTTTTATTTCTAAATTATAACAATTTTTGATCTAAAAAACATACTAACATTATAAGGGCACCCCTGGAAACATTATAAAATAATAAAAATAATCCATGGAATGGGACCTTTAAGGGATGCGACTGATCATTCAAGACAGCACTTGCTTTCCTGTACAGCTGATTTGTATAAATATATCCTAAATTCTGTTGAGTTACTCCTATAATCCTACTCGCCCATTTAACAATTTGGTTTAAGGAGTTCTTATTCTTCACTGACAGGCTTCCATACCATACCACCATAGTTTATTATGCCTTTTTAAAAGACTACAATTGAAATATATATAATACATATATATATATAATATAGATAAAATTCAACCCTCCAAAGTGTAGTGACTGCGTTACACGCCGCTGCTGAAATCCACCCACATTTGATGGGTTGGAAGGTGTTAATGTCAAGTATGTACGAATTCTCTGTATAGACAATTTAAACAACATGAATGTTTGTGTTCTACTATTCTAGTTAGCATCACCGTCTCAAACACACAAAAAAGGGGATAATACCGTTTCTAATTTTTAGACAACTGATGTACCTATGCCTCCCTGAATCATAGTGCGTCAAGGGAGTTCAACAGCACAGAATGAGGAAATTAACTAGGAAATTAGACTGTCTTGGGGGCAAATTTGGTAGATTGTTTTGTTATTCACTAGAGAGCATGAGTGGGAGAAAAACTGGGTGGAATTGATCTCACCAGGATCATATAGAAAAAAAAAATCACTTTGTATCGTCCTACTCGTCCAGAAGGAGAAAAGAGTCTGAGAAGTTTGTTCGTGGCAGTGGTGTTGCTTTTATAAACGGCAAAAGATTAGCACGATTGCATTGAGATAACAGCCCAGAGACATTCTCCACTCTCAGCTGCGTTCCTGATCTAAGACTCTGTTCGCTGCATCGTTTCCACTGTGTCAGCTCCTCCCCGAGAGTGACCAGAGAGCAGCGTTTTCCTTCAACCTTCAATTCAAACTTGGGCCATTACAGCCAGACTACAAAAGCACTTTCCCTGCACTCAGGGGCTCGCACCAGTGAGTGGGGGATATTTCCAATCACTCCGCTGTCAATCTGAGTGTCAGGTAAACACAGGCTGGCAGACAGAGCCTTTAGAAAGGCCCCGCATCTGTGGCTCTCGCTCTCCTACCTTACCTTGCGCTGGCTTATCCACAATCTAACGCACAAAGACACCCACACTCAAATGGAAAGGCAAAACGCAGCTGTTGTACAATGGTGGCGGTATCTTATCTCATATCTTTAGATTGAAGTACTACACAATAAGTTAATTGCTTTGATGTTTTGTCTGAAAGGATGTGATTTCAGGCAAGGTGACAAATTGGCTTGCAAACCAGGAACCAGGAACGCAGTCTTTGATCGTTGAACAAGCCGAGCTGAAATACAGAACACCAGTGTTATTGATTGATTTGGTCCCAGGAGGCTCGGGAATTGTGGGATCTGTGGGAGATGGTTTGGGTTCGCTTCACAAATGAACACAACTTTTATGAATCCAGAAAGAAATCGGCTATAAACGAGCTACACCACGTTTTTTGTTATGCTGGTTGAAAGTCTCTTCACATCCTGATAGCAATCACTAAGTTAAGTGCTCTAAATGTATTTATATGTATATATGGAAGGTGTAGAACCATAAAATGTGCGTCCAATCATTGCATTCGGTCTGATATGATGTCATATCAGACATCACGCGTCATCAGAGCGTCTCATGCTATGCAGAGTTAGACAGACGTCAGTCACCGAGAGCCACAAACGAAACCGCAGCCGTCTTTTACAGTTCCTCCTGAACCAAAATAACCAGCTTATGCTGAGCTCACACCATAACTACTGTAATCTGGAAGAGATGGAAACCTCTGATGTTAAACTCGGAGCGGTTCGTGACTCGAATTTATGCTTTTCAATGGCAACACTATCAACACCGAAATGAATCTACAGCAGTCAGGTGGTACAAGAGCTCTTTAAGTTGTTTATGTTCATTATTATTGTAATGTTATGTGCTTTGAGACATGAGGTAGATTAACGCCGTCTCTCGTGACGCTTTTGTTTGCTCCTGCTGTAAATGTAAATATGTTCATGTGTTTTAAAGTTGGTGTGGCTTTTGGAGACACTCTGAAGGGAGGGTGCGATCTGCTTTCAAAGCTAACTCGCTAAATTGCTAGCCTCTCTGAAAATTGCCTACCCTACATTTAACTAGCTATAGGCGTCCAACATCCATTTACATTACATTTACATTTATTCATTTAGCAGACGCTTTTATCCAAAGAGACTTACTAATGAGGAGAGCAAAGCAATTAAACTAACAATAGGACAACAACATGCGAATGCTGAGACCCTTCCCAGTTTAGTCTAACGCAGTATATGCCTTTTTTTTTTTTTTTTTTTTTTTTTTAACAACTAGTTGAATAGTGAAATCAATTCGATTTTTCATTCAAAAAAGTTTTTTTAAAACGGCTATTAACTGCTATTTATCTTTTGCTGTGTGCCAGTCAGAAATCAGGTTCCATACATCAATTTTGCCATTACTTGTAAATAGATTGACGCTCTGAAGGGAGGGTGGGATCTCTTGCTTTCAAAGCTAGCTTGCAATCGCTAGCCGCACAGAAAATTGCCTCCCTACCTTTAAAGTTGTGGGAACTCTTTAGTCGAGCTGGAATAGGCTACAGAACATGGAGTATCTGTGTTATTGATTGATTTGGTCCCAAGCAGCTTGAGAATGACGGGATCTGTGGGAGTTAGTTTGGTTTCACTTCATGGCAAATCATGTGACGACCCAATGCTCAACTTGACCTAGCATAGTTTAGTTCACAGTTTTTCAGGATAAGAACACGCCAAGCAACACATCTCGCTATCCTCTACCAAGTGACAGATAAAAAATGCACCAAAATATGTTAACAAAACTTGCATACGAATGCTTCTTTTGTACATGCGTTAATGCTTTTCAAAACTTCAAAGCCGAGAAGTATATAAAATATGTAATTTATGACCTTTCAGAAATCTGCATGTTTAGTTCGGAGTGAAAAATCTGTCATTTTCTGGTATTTTGTAAAGCACAGAGGTGAGACGTGTTCTTCGTCTACTGGGGTGAAAATAGCTGGGGCCTGCTTACCGCATGAATATGAGTTGTTTCTGAAAGCGGCGTATTAGCATATTGGCGGAGGCGCTTGCTGGGGCCGATCTGCAGTGGAAGGGACCGCGTGGAGAGAGTCTGCCCGGCTGGAGGCTCCCGGTGGCCAGGGTAAATGGATCCTCAATGGGGAAGCTTCAAAATGGCACCACAGGAAATACTGCGGCCAGAATATCAAATGTTTCTCAATGACACATGAGAGAAGGGACCTCCATTCGGACACCACTGAGGTGGAGACAGAGGCGCAGGGGAGAGGGCTTTACTGCACTGGAAGCTTAGGCTCATGTTTAAAGAAAAATATCTCCATTAGGGTAAAATGTTGCTCTTTTCAAGACGCTCTCTAAACGTCTGCCCGTGCAGGAAAAAACAGCTCCCACAGATGTAGTTATGATAAAGGAGGAAGCATTCACGTGAATGTTCCCTGCATTCATTATCTTCTGTACAATACATGGGTGAGCTGAGCTGCTGGTTTCATTTGGATAAACTGACACATATACATGCTAGTTTGATTCGGTCTGATTATTTTCTCAAATCTTTATAGCTGATGAGTTGAACTGCCATTTGCCTATATGCAGGATACCGTTTAAGGTCCATGACACACCAAGTTTGGATCATCGGTGAAAAAATTGGTGTGAGATTATAATATGCTTTCCCCTCACAGATAAAATGTTTCAGATAAAAATTGTAAAAAAACAAACAAAAAAAACAATACAATTATCATCAATGGACATGACATGTACCCTATTGTAGAATGATTCATCTTGGATGTGACATTGTTAAAATTAACAACTGCCGTTGCACAACTTAAGCATGAAATAGGCATTCACGCCACGGCCCTTTTACATCAGTTAATACAATGTAAAGGGGGAATTTTATCCTCTAATAATTGGATTGTTGATCGTGGACTCTATATACATATGGGTCTATGTGGTTGAATGCAAGAAAATTAAAAATAAGACGGCTTTGTGAATTCATTCAAAAAGGAAAATCGTATCAGCGGTGGTTTTTGATGATTTACTATGTTTGATAAATCAATTAATGATTTAAAATGTAAAAGATTGCAATGGCAAATAGCTGGAATATTGTGCAGCAATTATAAGACTAAACATCTATTATAGTCAGCATGAACGGAAGTTGCAGTAATCTTTTCTTCCTTATTGTAATGTATCTGAGTGATACGGCTTCTGGTACAAGAATTAGGGCGGGGCTTCGTCTAAGTTCGGCTCGATTTTGGAATTGATTGGATGTTTGTGGTTTGCTATTTTTTTAATAATGATAATGATGTGATATAAGTGACCTGTATCGCTTCACCTCCATTCATAGATCCTCTCCCGTGGCATCATGGGATAGAAAAGTGTCTATCTTATGCAAACTTCAGAATCTCAGGGGAAGTAGATCATCCAGGGACTTTCTGCCTATAGTTTTATGAGTACCGTGAATTCAAACATACATTTTTTTGCCACATACTGTTTTTCTCCTACTGTAGTAGGGAAGTATTCTCTGGAAGTATGCAGTTTTGGATGCAGCCATGTTGTGCCGTCCAATATGGCAGTCAGACTTATACTGACATCTACTGGTGTGGATGGAGCATCATGCAAAAGCAGTAGTTTTTGCATGACTATTAGAGCGCTGTGACGACGTATTTTTTAGGCGAATGTTTAAAAAAAAAAATAAAAAAAAAGGTTTGTGATTTTTACATATTTTGTCCATCATTATAATCTTCACAAATGAACACATCTTTTAAGTTTGCGATAACTCTTTCAGTCTCTTTTCAGTTTTTTTTGTCAATAGCAACATAGTGTCAGCCCAGAATCCACGTGTGCCAGATGTGGGCCGGATCTGGGCCGACACTCTGTTGCTGTCTGGGTGTTCAGCTGATGACGTTTATTTAATGTCCCAGGCAACCTCTCTTGTCCCATTTAGCCACTTGTTAGTAACCACCTTTTTCAAGACAAGTAAAAGCTTTAAAAAAAAACATTGATTTTGGTACGATTAGAACCAGAAGTGTTAAAATGCGAACTCGTTTCTGGGTTTTGGTCTACAAAAACACGTCATCTCTGCAGCACTAGCTCTAATCACAGTTTGTAATCACTATTCTGTGAGCAGAAGTCTCCAATAATGGGGGATTACAGAGATAAAGTGAGTGGCTGGTCATGTGATCGCAATATGTCGGCCCCCCATGAGGCGACCCGCTCCATATAAAATAAAACATGTTTTTTAGGCTACAAAACATGACTGGAGTCATCATTTCATGTAAGTGAACATAATTTTAACCCTCTAGTGCTCTTCGGTCATTTCTGACTGAAAACTTTTACGTTTTGTTTGGAATGGTCCGAAACTTGGTAACGGACATGATTCCAAAAGGTTAAATGGTCCCATTAAAAATAGTCACACTTGTGCTCCTTGTGGTCATTTGGAAATTTGGAACAAAACTTGTTCAACTAGCAGTTTTTGAGTAAAACGTGATTTGGAAAATATATATAAAATATATTAATATAAAAATAGAAAATAGTATTTTTGTGCATTTTTCATAACAATACACGAAAATTCTATTACTTTAAGTTCACTTTTTTAAACTTTCAGCAATAGTCTGCCAAGTGTCGTCTTTAAAAAGAGATCAAACTTAAGTCTTCAGTCTTAATTTTCAGGTCAATGCTCAAAAAGTGAACAAAGGGATTATAACTATACAGCGTAAATATAATTTAGTATAAAAAAAAATCCCCTAAAATGACAAAATATTAAATAAAAAGACATAATCAAACTAAAATATAGTACATTCATTTCATTGACAAAAAAATAAAATAAAAATTCTGCCATTTTTCACCGACACGCAAAGAGCACCATATTTTTCAAAAGCGCTATTCATTTATGTCATAGTCACCGCAACAGTGACCCAACTTTCCATAGTGTCCTGTCAAATAAAAGCAAAAATGCACCTTTAATTACATGTATTTTCTTAGTTATTGCTTGTGCTTAGAATTGCCACGTTAATTTATGTGTTTATTCCTCTCCGTTTAATGTACCAACATAAAACAACATTTAATGTAGGAGATTGTTTGTATTTTCCCTGCGCTGGTATGATTTACAGCAGCGGGATTGGTCTTTCATGGGTGCAGTCCTTTATTCTGTCTGTCTTTCTCGCTGTGGTGCCATTGTGGTTTCTGCCTCCGGGCGGAGTGGCACCAGCTGATGGATGACTATGACAACATTTGTAGCGCAGACACCAAAAAAAACAGCCACTAATCGCTCTATGATATCTTCTAATCCTTCCTCTTCATTTCACAAATCTGTTACAATTAAATCAAATGAAAGCAGCCCAGAGTGGAGAGCACAACTGGAGTCTCTCTGATGTCTATTTCATCCACCAAAGCCAATTGAGTTCTCCTCGTTGCCCGTTCATTCCCGACATCTTTGCGCAATGACGTGTTGACACTGCGAGAGCAGTTTATTATGAACTACATATGCGCCGTTCGAAATAACTTTATTACCGTTCCAGAAATGTTAGTGTCACTGTATTTGCAAAACAAAACATTGCAGCCAAGCCACAGAAAACAACTTGTCGTTCCTCGCTCATTTAGGTCTGCCGAACAGGCCTCAATAATGGGTTTCAGCTTTGGCTATAGCACAGCCCTGGGAGTGAGAGAAGAAACCCAACCTCTACTTATCTCCCTGTGAACTTCTCAATGCGAGAAACCTCAGTGGCCGCTAGAAATGCTGCAGAGAGACCAGTCCAAAAAGAGTGAAAATGTTCCTCGCTCTCCGCTGACCCATTTTCTCCAGAGCTGGAAATATGACATGTGATTGTACAAAACTTGGACTTAGATTAAAAAATAAAAAGCAGTCTGGCACCCATCAATCATATATCTAAAATCACCTCTCCCTAAGAAAAAAAAATAGGGATTATACAATAAATTGCTGAAATCACAAAGAGATGCATGCGTGTGTGTGTGTATGTTTTTACGGGATGGAAATCAGGCGCTGAAATCAGTATGCATGGTTTCCCTGTGTTCCCGTGGAGCGAGCCAAAATATCCCTCTCTATGACCTACAATCAAAACATGTAAAGTACTACAATTTAAAATGTTCTGTCATCTCTCTCTCTCTCTTTTTATCATACACATCTTCTATTCAATCTCCTCCTGAAGTACAGAGACAGTAATACAGAAACGGTTTTGTTTTCCCATATCTGAGAGTGCAATTTCAGCCGGGAACACTATACTACACTGCATCAGCAGCGCAGACTTTCTCTCGTAAATATGAGGAAGATGACAATTTATGCAGTCTCTCTGTGGAGTGCGAGTGTGTGTGTGAGTACTCTGAGCTAAGGGCCGATTGTGTGTGTGTTTTTTTTTCTTCCAGGTTCCTGCGGAGAATGTGATCACACCGTAGAGTCATTACCATTCCATTACACACACATACTGTATGGGAGAGTGCACGGGGTAAGGTGTGCCGGCTTGTTCTCTAGGTAATTCAAAATGATATAGAGGTAAAACTATGTTTTAGCATGCTTCTTATCAACTGAAATCAAAAGACAGCATCCATAGGGCATTAGAACTGTACATTATCCCCAAAAAAAGAAAAGAAAAAAAGGGAATATAAGGAATATTGGAGGCCAGTCACATGATCTTCATCATTCTTGATTTCCATAAACAAACTTTAATATTCATGTTTTATTGCTTTTAATCGATGAAATAATAAAAAGAACATTTCAGTAAATAAATAAGAAAAATAGGTTACTCTTTATTTTGAGGTGTCGCAGTGTTACACAAACAAGAGGAATATTGATTAACTTCATGTTCTTACTATAGGGATGTAGGGTTAGGATTTGTTTTCAGGGTTAGTTGCGTATACTTATGTATAATTATCTGTTATTACCATGTGTAACTGTGTCACCTTAAAATAAAGTGTTACGGAAAACTGTTTCGTTTATGTGGCTCACTGTCAGGTCCTGGAGGTCTTTCTGTGTGGAGTTTCTTCAGCTGCACAATCCAGAGGACAGGGGAACTGAAGACACTCAATCGCCCACGAGAGCGAATGTGTGTGAGCGCTGTGATGGACTGGCCCTCTGTCCAGGGTATTTCCAGCCTTCGGTCTGTGAAGCTGGGAAAGGCTCCAGCAACCCTGTGGCCCTTGGAGAATGGATTCAGTTTAGTGAAAGTAATCATCCAAATTTCTGTACAGTGTCATAAATAGGAGAATACAAATTGGAATTTAAAAGAATTCCGAATAATGTGGCTATACTTATTCAATCACATTGTACTGGAATATAAAAGATTCATCAAACACTCACACACACATATATATATATACACACACACAAAGTACCATTTGGTAAATTCATTATTTTTTAGTATAAGAACTCTTTTATACTCACCAAGACTGCATGTGATCAAAAATCTGGAAATAACTGTGTTATGTGAATATATTATAAAATGTAATTTATTCCTGTGATCAAAGCTGAATTTTCAGCATCATTACTCCAGTCTTCAGTGTCACATGATCCTTCAGAAATCATTCTAATATGATGATTTGCTGCTCAAAAAACATTTCTGTTTATTATCAATGAAAACAGTTGTGCTTATTCATATTTTTGTGGAAACTGTGATAAAAAATGTCCTCAGGATTCTTTGATGAATAGAAAGTTCAAAAGAACAGCATTTATTTGAAATAGAAATATTTTGTATAAATTTAATGCAACCTTGCTGAATAAAAGTATTAATTTCTTTAAAAAAAGACCCACTTTTAAACATACACACACACACACGCGCACACACACACACACGTTGTGTTTTTATGGAGACTTTCCATAGACATAATGATTGTTATACTGTACAAACTGTATAGGCTATTCTCTCCCATTACACTAACCCTACCTCTAAACCTGCCCATCACACACACACACACACACACACGTGCACACACACACACACACACACACACACACACACACACACACACACATGTTGTGTTTTTATGGAGACTTTCCATAGACATAATGATTGTTATACTGTACAAACTGTATAGGCTATTTTCTCCCCTTACACTAACCCTACCTCTAAACCTGCCCATCACACATACACACACACACACACACACACACACACACACACACACACACACTATCCCTACCCCTAAACCTACACATCACAGAAAAGTCTCTACATTTTTAAATTTTCAAAAAACATCACTTAGTCTGATTTATAAGCTGTTTTCCTCAAGGATTTCGGATATTGCCATATTTGTGAGAACATTTTGTCCCCATAACTTAGGGTTACATGGACACAGATTGTCACAGGGGGTGGCTCATCTTACCCCACCAACACACTCCTACGCATCACAATGTAAAGTCATGCAGAAAATTACGATTTTAGCAAGTTAGATCTCCCTCATATTATTCACAATAACAGTGTCACAATGTTGGATATTCTTTTTTCCACACTCAAGCAAGGAAACAAAAAACAACACACACAAAAAAAAAAGGAAATAAAGGTTAATCCAAGTCTCATTTCAGTGGTGCAGCTCTTCCCGCATGAGATAATCAGGATGGCACACTTTGGTCAAATCCACATCCCTCCACAGATACAATGATCCCGTCCCTCGGCCTGCCAGTCGCTCTGTCAGCGCACTCTTTTAATTCTGTAATCAGAGACGAGCAGCTCCCGTATCGCTGTCTCCACACAGCAGCCAGTCAATACAGACATCCCCAAACACACCTCGCCTGATTCCCTCAAATGTTTTATTGAGTGCGGACATCTGGGCTACTGTAAAACACGCATTATCTGAGCTGGGAGGAGAGCAGAGCCCGTCTTTGTCCCCGCTGTCAGCCGTGGCAGTGTCGCTGCGTTTGATGGAGATTAATGAAGTATCAGGAGAGTAATACGCATCTTCCAGCACTCTTACAATCTGGAGGAATGGACCGTCTCCGTCTTAAATAGCAAAGCTGTCAGCGCTGAGTGGACCTTTCGCTCCGGCACAGAGGTGTACAGGACGGACACCGATAATGCAGGTGCGGGCGAATAGGCCTAGTTACCAAAAGCTCATTCCCACAACGCGCCATTGTTTGAATTCCTAAAACAAAGCGTGCATCTGAGACCGGTGCGAAAACATTTCATTCCAGATGATGATGAGGTATGATAACTAGTATGGATTTGTCAATACATTAAAACAAGCACTCTCTCAGTCTCCGTATACGCGCACGCGCTCATAAAAACGTCCATGTGTTATTCATACGGCATCTGAAGTCCCAGTGGACGACTGTACCTCTTCCTCTGTCAATTCCCATTCAGACGAACAACTAAAATGGAAATAACTCTCTTTCATTTGAGTAGTATTCACACTTCCCGAGGAAACAAAATGACTCCCATCAGCTCCTCGTATAGCCTATGTCGGGCCTGTTTGTTCTCTGTCCGGCCGAACTCAAAATAATTGACTTGAAGTGCAAATACGAACGAGTTTATGCATTCTGCTTCTGAACGGCGCACAATTAATTAGAAGAATCAATGTTCCTTTTAAAAACCCAGGAGACCATTTAATCCGAGCTCAATACCGGCAGACTGGCTGGATGGAGGGGGACACAGAAAAAATCAATGGCTATTTGTGAATCGTGAGTACGTATTAAAGGCGGCCTCGTCTCACTGCTTCATTTGCACTTGAAAGCAGCCATCTGGAGCAGCAGGCTTGGCTTAAGCAGATATGATTACTAATAATGTGATATAGCCGTACACTGGCCTATTCAGACGCCCTATTCCCACTGCTGAAATGAAAAAGCAGTGCTTTCTGCCTTGGGAGAAGTCAGGGACGCACACATGCAGACACAAACACGCATAAACAGGCTGAAGTGGGGGGGATAAAGAGACGCACCGAGGGGCCTTCAGCATGTGTGCCATCCTGACAGACTCTGAACTTTCCTGCATGAATGCATGTTTACTTAGCTGCACTTTATTTAGCTAAATCTGACAAAACCTCCTTTTTGGTTTTTCAGCGGATTTATAAATCTGTTTTCGTATAGGGGTAGGTTTGGTTTGGTCTGTATAGACAGCATCTGTGACACACAATCACAAAAATTGTAGGCCTATTTAATTTATTTTCATATTCATTTATTATTCATTTTATTTAAACAAACAAAACTGAGATGCATATAGGCTACTGAAAGTCAATATGGCACATTCCCAAATAACAGGAACGTTATCTGAACTGGGGTGTGTTTCCCGAAAGCATCGTTAGCCAACTATGGTCTATGGCAAGTTCCGTCGTTATCAGTTTCCCGAAAACATAGATCTAACGAACATTCGCAAACAGCATCGCAAATTGTTGACGGCTCTCGACCTGTGGTTAGAAGCAGAGTTTCTTGTTTGCATGACATGTGGGAGTCAATATCCTTATCGTAAGTAAAATAGGCAAGCTGACATTCAGTACAATCGATATATTTTATTCAGAATAGGCTACAAATGTCATTTACGTCTTTTAGTTTGTCAAGAGATTTAAAGCGTCGTTTTTGAAGAGTGCGCATGTGCGAATTAACGTACGAAAGAACGATATGATTGAATCTGGATATAAAGCAGAATTACTGAGAAAATGAGAGTTAGTCTGTTATCCAAAAATCTAGCATTAATTCGAGCTCAAACGGATTCATTAAAAGAAGTTACTCCACCACCTGCTTGGCATCATTAACAAATGTGGTTTAATGTCAAATTTACGACAGTAGCCAATGGTTTCGGGAAACAGTCGTCATTAGGCTAGTTGGTTTCTTCAATGATGATGTATCGTATGCTAGTTAAGCAGCGAGCTACGTCGTTACGGGAAACGTTTTTCTAAAACATTTTAGTTGGACATTAATCTAATCGGTGTGTTTAAAACGTTAGGCTACTAAACACTTGTTTCAGAATCTTCATAATGTTTGCAGAAATAATAAAATGAAACATCCCCTTAATGTTTTCTCTAACGATCACAATCGTTAAAACGTTTAAAAAAAGATGTTTTGAACGTTTACAAATAACTTAATGGGAACGTTAGCAAAACGTTCTTAGAACATATTTTTGTTAGCTGGGTTGCTCCTTACACTTTCACTGTGAGTTTCTGCAAAGACATTAACACAGTTAAAATCATTAAAAAAGAAATAAATTTTGTATAAAAGTTAAATTACAGCTTATTTAACACCATTGACTTACAAGGAATATACAGGTTGAATGGAGACAAATAGAGTATATTTAGAGATTACAATGAGGACAACAAACGGTTTGTGTCAGATCCCTTGGGCTATTGCTAATAAGGGTTAAAGGGCTGTCTCAATTACACACACATACACACAGGGATTACTGCCTAAGACGCTTTAACTCAATCTCCTTCAGGCTACTGATTAACCTGATCTATCCGGATAAAATATCACTTAACATCTCTCAGTTCACACATTGATTGATTTTTTTTTTTCACACTTTAAACTGGTTTATAAATTCAAGGTGGTTTGTGTTATGAGTCCAATTTTACTAACACTTACCATAAAGTGTATTATATTATGGGTCCATATATAATAAAACATGACAACATTTATTGGAGTAATGCTACCTTGAACAGATGGAGTTTAATTAATGATATGATTAGTTTGTTTTATAAAATGACTCCTTGCATAATTAGTTAATTATAATTACGTGATTATAAATAACATAATACCTATTTCTGCCTGTACATGTTTCTGGTTATAACATACTCTCATAATAAGAACTCTAATATATTGCGGCCCTGTAAATGCAAGTCACACTTTAAATGTCTGATTGTGTGAACTTGAGTAATGGCTTCATACATCCACAAAAAAATCACCAAAAAACACTTGTTTATTAAATCATTTAAAAAATGGCTAAACAAATCGGAGAAAAGCCCAGAAAAGCCCTTTGAGTGTTTATGACAAGTGCTTTGATATCTAATGGAATGGCATATGTCAAGTGTGACTCAAATACTTATGATGCCCACAGTAAACAATGAGCTGTACTTATCTCAGGTTTCATCTGAGAACTTTATGTATGTTTTTTTTTTCTTTCTCTCACACCCTGTTTCTGTTCTCTTCTTAAGACCTCATTAGTTTAAACAGGTGTTGTGCAGTTTACCTGCAGGGCCCACGTTCCCTCAGGGACGGCGTTAAACAGCCACTCAGCCGTAACAATGCTGTGCGTTAGAATGCTAATCCACAGGTATTAAGAAGAATTTCCACAAGGAAGAAACTGTCTGTTTTCATCTGTGGTCTGTAGATGTCAGTGGCTCCATGTATGTTTTTTGGAGATGAAATAGGCCTAAGCTATGTGTTCTTCAGAAATGTGCTCGTTGGTTTCCGAGTTGATTAGTAGCCATACTGTATAGGCTAGTGCACAGTATAACCTACATATTTCTATTTCTTAAAAATAGTATGTGAAACTATACGCATTTTGGACCGATAAATGTTTAAGTCATGCTTGATTCTCTCACTTTTATCTTTTAAGAGTGCAAAGCAGGAATTGGGTTGCAAGTGGTTTGATCCAAAAGACTGTCTCTCGGCCACTACATCTCCACTTCCTCCATTCCCCTGATGCAATATCCCTGAAATCCCACCAGAATATATCCTCCACACCCAGCAATCTTCCCGAACCCCCGCCAACCCCTGTGCTGTCCGTATCCTGTGATGTGATGTGATGTGATGGGTTCTGGAATGCTTTTCCCAGCCTTGGGCATTTCCTGCAAACACTGAGATGTGTCGCAATGGCATTACCTCAGCCAGTTAAAACGAATGCCTCACTCTTGCCAGTCAAATACACGCACACACACACACACACACACACACACACAAGCACGTACGCATACACGCGCACACACACACACACACACACACACACACACACACACACACACACACACACATCTGACTTACTGCTCCACTTTATGGCTTAAAGTTGCAGTGTGCCATTTTTTCGATGTTAAAATACTTCCACAACTAAAGAAAGCCATTCTAAATCTTCTAAAGAGACATGTTTGCTTTATGTGATCAACAGATTTAATTTATTTTATTCACATGTAAACTGATCAACACAGACACATAGAGCACATCAAATATGATAAAGTTACAGAACCGTGTGATGCACAAGAACAAACTTCATTGGTTTAAAGCTTTTAATGTAGTTTATATGTCTATGTGGTGTTTTTAATATGCTTTAAGACAAACCATGTGTAAATTCATAAGTCGACAGCATTGCTGAGTATTTTCTCCTTAAAACTGCAGTGAACCAAAGACAGTCTCCAAAACACGCTTTGAAATCGCTGGTGTTTCTGACGTCACAAACTACCTTGTAACCAATCAGATCAACGTGTGATCATCAACGAGTGGATCTCTGAGCTGAGGCGGGGCTCATTTGCATATTCACAGAACCGCGTATACTAAATAAGGCAAGGGTGTAGAGTTACATTCAAACTATTTTAAGACATGAAGACATTTTTTTTTTTCAAGGAAAAAACTTTAAATATGTCATTTTGGTGATCAAAGATGAGTTTTAAGGGATACAATTATTGACTACACGGGGACTTTAAAGTTTAAAGCTTTTGTAACCAGCCCCACCAACCCGATCTCACAGCAATTCATACGAATTTTACGAGGTGGCTAATTCGTATGAATTCGTACGAATGACCTACCCCTGACCCCGCCCCTAAACCTACCCATCACTGGGGTTTAGACAAATGAGGTACGAATTCATACGAATTAGCCCCACATAGTACATTCATACTCACTCGTACGAATTGGTCGTGAGATAGCGTTCTCCCCACATAGTTTGTGCTTTGGACACAAATAATGCCTCAAATTGTGTGGTGAGAGATGCGCTGTTACTTTTCAAAATGACCAACCTTACCACTTTCAACTGATGTGCAATAAAATAGTGGGAATATGCTGATGAAAGCTAAATAACAGTGTGGTAAAAACCACTCAGAACAATCTAGTATTGTGGTTGTGAGTTTGCATAGGCAAGCATTATTCACATTTCCTCAGAAAAGCATGTGTTATTGCAGTCATGTTTGGTGCCAGATTACACACTGCAGCTTTAAATCAGTATTATACTATATAAAGAACATGAAGCACTTGTAACATGTTAATTATTGTATACACATTCTGTAAGGGGTGATGGTGTTAGATTTACAGCTGGAGTCAAGCTTTAACTCCCATAAGCAGCATGAGTCAGATTTTAAGACCTGGTCTGAACTCTTTTAACTCGGCGTCAACGTGCTTTAACTCAATGCTTTTGTCATTACAAATCCACCATAAAATTCACTTGCATATGGCCAATCTGTCAGTGTGCGAAAACACAGCAGATCTGTTAAAAGGTCACAACACATCAGCAGTCACAAAAAAGATATGCAACCCTTTATCTACGCTCCCTTCATCCGTGTAACAGTCCTTATGTTAAGAATTTCACACTTTATTTAACTTGCCTGTTGGTATCAGTGTCAGTGCAGTGCACTAGATGAAGGGATGAAGCACATATTCTCCTGATAAAAAGAAAAGGAGAGGAAATCAGTCACGCGGTCTGTTCCGTGAGAGACGGCTTTGAGGATCCAGTCAGAGATGTGGATATGAGTCTATGTAGAGTGGATTTCGGACTGGATTTGGACATTTTGTCAGCTGAGGGCAGTAATTTCTCCCCCTGTGTAAAAGTGAAGATGTGTGTGTAGACGTCTGAGCTCTCTGATCACTGGAGGCTGAGCTCATCTGGGCCCTGACATCCTTCCCTTCCGCCGGCCTCTTTATAACGACCCAGTTTCAGCACATCAGATGTAATAAAGCCCGCCTCCGTGTCCTCACGGATTATACTCCAGGACACCTGTGGAGAAGTTGGCTCGCGGAAGAGAGAAAGGGGCTGGAGACAGAATAAGGGAGACTTACACGTGTGTGTTGGGGTTTCTGTGGGCGTAGTGAGGAAGGATTTATGGGTGTAAAGGACATGTGGCTACTAGTGATATCTTGAAAACTCTTCCCTCATAAACACAGAGCTTCAGTCCTGCTATCAACACACACCAGCCTGCAGTCTCAGACATGTTGATTGAGAGAATATAGGTACGCATTTGTGATAAAGCAGACTTTAACGTCAGGTGTACAGACTGTACTGAGAGTGAGATATTTTTAATTTTCTCCAGAAAATGAGTTTAGGGCTAACCCTAATTTAACACACCTGATACGTTCATCACAAGCACACAAGTTATGTTTTGCATGTTGGGACCGGCATGAGATGGTTGTTGGTTTGCTGGTCCTTATAGCACTATATAAAACAACCTGGAACAACATTGAATTCATGCTGGTTAATGCTGGATTTTTGAGCTAACCAGCTAGTTAAAGGGGGGGTGGAATGCTCATTTTCACTCAATCTCCTGTTAATCTTGAGTACCTATAGAGTAGTATTGCATCGTTCATATCTCCAAAAAGTCTTTAGTTTTATTATATTTATAAGTGAAAGATAGACTGTACCGAGTCTTTCCGGAAAAAACCGAGCGGCTGGGGGCGGGCCGTGTGGGCGATGTGTTAAAGCTGTGCTAACGCGCCGAGCTAGTAACGTTAACAACACACAGAGACATTTGTTCAACAGTTTTACTCACCGCCTGCGGTTCCAACGCACGACTGCGGACCTTTATCATTGTGACTGCTCGATCCTTAAGCATTAGACGATCTGCAAATCCGTGATCTGGGCTTTGTTTATAAAACAATCATCGTCGAAATGCAGGGAAACAGTCTTGCTCAACTCGTTTTTGCCCCGGAAAAACAAACTGCATCCACTATTCCCTTAACGCTGGGTTCTTTGGGAATCTGTGCAGGTTTGTCTTGCCCTGGCAACCAAAAACCCACTTCTTTGGTGACACTGACTTCCCTAAAGCCGAGCAGAGCGCTTAGATGAGGTACTGCTTTCGCTCTCTTGCTCTGGTGTACGAGTGCGCGCGCGCCCGCGATCTTACCGGAGAAGTGCCCTTAGGACCCGTATAAGGAAATTCCGTTACATCTGACGTCACACATGCCCATACTCGAAAAAAACTTTCCGAAACTTGTGACAAACCGGAAGGACAATTTTTGGCACAGAAATACTCCTTCAAACGTACAATTTAATTTTTGAAACTTTGTCCATGTTTAGCATGGGAATCCAACTCTTTAACAGTGTAAAAAACTCAGTATGCATGAAATAGCATTTCACCCCCCCTTTAAGGTCTTCAAAATCACTAGAATCTTCCAAGCAGGTTTTGAAGCCAGAGGTCATTGATGGATTTTTTGTAACAGTGACAGAAAAATCTGAAAGCCGGTCATCATTTAGTCAGATTATTACACTGAGAGTGATGTATTGTAACTGTAATTCTCACATCTGTCCACTTGGTGGCGAGTGCACTCTTGCTGATTATCAAGTTAATGGTCAACGAATTTCTGAGTTAAGTGACATTGTTTACACGCTGTTTGATTGACTTCTTTCTGCAGTTGAAACACTGATTGAGCGATTATATGAAACGAATTTCGGTAAGTTGGACTGTATCTGTATTATTTTTAATGTTTATTCATGTTCGCTCTACGTAGTAAAGAGGATGATCGCCTTTGCTTGAACTGAAGCGCTAGTGATCTCTCGCGCCACATTAAAGAGCGCGAAAACGGTGTTTGAATTTTGTGATAAAATAGACAGAATTTGAAAGCTGAGACTTTATTTCATATCAAAAGTAACAAAGCACAAAGCTTATTGCGATTTATTGGACAAACATTCATGATGAAACCTGAAAAGTGACCCACAGTCTCTGTTCAACTTTCTCTTCATAAATAAATAATTGCATAATCAAGCCTATAAGCTTGTCCAATACGTTCGTGAATAAATGGAATATGGTATAACGGAGAGACTCACTATGACCTTAAGATTAGAAAAGGAGAAATCTTGGTCTATGGTCTAAGACTAAGTGGATTGAGTAGCTATGAGAGCAATAAGACTGGATCTTGTCTGAGGTCTGAGCAGCGAGGGCAGGCGACACAGGGTTGGGAAGGGAGTGTAGTTTGTTTGTGGTTTTGTGTAAATGAAGCACTATTTGAGATTTTATCCACTTGTACCATTTGTATATATTTTTTATTGTGTTTTTGTCGACATGCAATCACAAAAGGGTCAACATGTATGTGAGGCAATACAAAATACTAATCTTCTTTTGTTTTCAGACCAAATGTTATTTTTGGAAAAGTGCATAATTAATGAGCATAAGTCACACTTTATTCCTGTTTTTGAGTTATTATGCAAGTGTCTTTCGCAGATAGCCTAAATGTCAGAAAAGTTTGTCTCCAATGTATATTGTCAAATGTGCAAGATCTTTATAATAAAAAAAAATAAAGTAAAAAATAAAAATAAAAAAATAATGAAAATGTGAACAAAAACAGAGCCTATTAAATGGCTTATCATCATTCAAATGTGAAAATTAAAATGATGGGTAATAGATTATGAGGAACATAATCATCTGTCCATCACAGAATGCGGAAGTTTAACGCGACCTGCTCACACATGCACATTTTTTGTTGTTGCACTAATTAGTTTGTCCAATGGCTTGGGCCATTGTTTCACAATCGAAAAATACACAGATGAGACGAAACTACAAAAAACTATGGGAGACAACAACAGCTGCCCGAGCTGATGAGCATTTAAGGGGTTAATGCCCGGTAGGCCTACACATTGTAGGATTTTAAGCTGTTCCAGACAAAAGATGACCAATCGTGGCGATTTCTGTGGTCGTAGTTCCTACGTCGTACATTGAGAGAGGTTTTAAAGTTGGCTGTCGTCACAGTCTTGCGACCAAAGATAGCCTGCGATAATTTTGTGACAGTGTCAGAGATTTAAGATGATCGTCTCACAGTGTTTGCTGCTACGACCTACTGATTAGCCAATAATATAACATGAAAGGGCGTATTGATCTACACGAAATGGCGCTAAAACTTAAAACTTCTTACCTCAATCTGCATTTGCAAGATTGTCATGTCAAGTTGGCCTCATTTCCCTAGCCATGACCACCACGGCCATATTCTCCTCTTTCGCTTCCTCCTCTTTTTTTAGCGCAAATAAAAACCACTATTACCAAAGTGTGATTCATCTCGCTGCATTTGTTCACCACTAGTGCATGCTGATGATGTTTTATTCTCCTACACTAACTTGCGTCATAGCCTATGATTCAATAGGTGTCATCATCGTACAGTCTACATGCATGTCGTACCCAAGTTTATTAGATCCATGTCATACAGTGTAATTTGTAATGATCTTAGGATTGCCGAAATCACAATTTAAAGGAATAAAAATACATTTTTATTAGTTATAACTTCTGGAGAGAAATAGCGCAGACACTGGACAAGGATGAAACTTTCTAGTGTGCATGTGTCAAGTACCAATGTTTGCAATGCTTTTAAACAGAGTCTACTTTGATACGTTAAGCGTTTGAGTCAAAACTGAAGCATACTTCACTCTCCTGGCCTCAAGCAGAGCTCTAGTGACTGGCGCTGCAGTCTTTAGCATCCTGGGTTAGGCCACGACACACCAAGCCGACAGTTCATAAAAGAGGTTCTTAGATTAAATGGTTATTTGTTGAACATTTATGTTATCAAGAACGATTTCTTTTGTCTGTGTAGGGTTCTTGAGTTGCTGATGCTTGAGGTTTTAAAGGTTCTTACTCTTGTTTGATTGGTTCTTCAGTTATGAGTCTTGTTTTCAGGGTTCTTTAACCCTTGTGTGGTGTTCATATTTTTGTTACTCAGCCAGTGTTTGTGGGTCTGGTGGACCCACTGCATTTTTGGGTTTTGAATTCAACACGATGAAAAATGTTATGTTAAAATACTCAACAGATGTTTACTTCATCCCAATTACAAGCAATATAAACAGCATATATGGTTAATATTTTCTCTTTACCTTTGTTAGATCACATTTAAGAATTGCAACCTCGTGTGGGAATGGCAGGAGTAGAAACACAAAACTCACTCTTGCACTCTTTCACACTTACACACAATCTCTCTCTCACACGCACACACACACACACACACACACACACACACACACACACACACACACACACACACACACACACACACACACACACTCATGCACACACATACACACACCCACAACACACAGACCCACAACACACACACAGACACACACAAAACACACACCCACCCACACACATGCACACACACACACACACACACTCACACTCACACTCACACGCACTTGGATATGCGGTGTACGGTCACTCTCCATAGGCATAATGGTTTTTCTAATGTACAAACTGTATAATATATCCCCCTACACTAACCCTACCCCTAAACCTACCAATCACAGAAAACTTTTGGCATTTTTTGAATTTCAAAAAACACCATTTAGTTTGTTTTAGTATGAGGACACAGATGTCGTCATAAACCATTTTAACATTGTAATACCCATGTCATTATACACATTTGTGTCCTCATAAACCATATACAAGAACACACACACACTAACAGCAGGCCCTGACAGGAGGAGGACAGAGTAAAGGTACACAGGACCTACAATTTCCACACTTTTATTAGCCCCGGGTCCAGTGGACCCGAACATCCTGTGTGTAATATAAATGTGTAGGGGGGGGGGGTGTACAGTGTGTTTTCATTGAAAATGTGTTCTGATATATATTTCTCACAGAAAATGAGCCAATGCCAATGAGTCTCAGTTTGAAAAAATAATTAATTGTATAATTTTTCTTTTGATAAAAAATGAAAACGGGTCCAACAGACCCGAACACCATACAAGGGTTAAGAACATATAATATGTTAACTAAAGAACAAGAGGATAAAAAGTTGGTTGTGGAAATTATAAAGTTCTCTTGTGGCATCAGTCTGTATTTTAAGAGCGTTCGACTGTTACGCAGATGTTTTTAACGGAAGTGAACCGCACAACGCGTTTCTGCACAAGCAAGTTTTGTTTGTGTCGCCAAGTTTAACACACTGATGCACTTTATGAAAAACCCACATTGAAACAACTGAAGAAATGGTTGCTTTTGTTACAAAAGCAGCAATTACAAGATACATCTGTCTCAATGAAATCAAGTTTTGTGAATCAGACTCTCTAATAAAAGACAATTTATATGCATAGCCGAGGGAATGAAGCTCTGACAGTTGAATAAAACAAATGACGTTCTGGCGAAGCATCAATTTGACTCGCGTCTGTCGGTGAGCAACCCTGCTCTACCGCGCACGGCCGCAGAACTGTTGAGCGCTTTTAATTATGTGTGTAACTAATAAGATCGGGGTCAACATATTTCATGCCAGGAAAATGATGTGTATTTAATGGCTCCCATATATTACCTTCCCTGTGTAACACGTCTGACAGAGTGCCTGTAAGTTTAGCTACCATTAATCAGCATCAGGGTTTGTCTTGTTGGAGAGGAACAGATGAGCGTGCGATGTTCTCCGTGTGGGGCATTCTGGGAAGGGGTGGGGGGGGTCTCGATGCAGAGCAGGCTGATAGATAACATTCACCTCAAGGGTGCCTAATAAAGCATGTTACAGGGCTTAGCAGGGCAGCGTTACAGAGTGCAGTTTTTACAGTGTAAGATGTATTGGGTTAATATAGCTACTCACTGGTGCTTACCTGACAAAGTGGCTTTGGTTCAGGAGCAAGGCTGCCTGTAATCAGTTATGCGGCTTTGCCTAATGAGCTGACTTTCTTGTTGCTGTTGTTCGGCTTTAAAGTGAACATGAAACGCCATTCGCAGCCCATTTTACTTGTGGAGTGAAGTCTGAGGCCATTTTGAAAGTCTGGGATTCAAAATAGAATTTAAACCTTGAAATAAACTGCATGCTTTAAGTTTTTATTTTATTTGATTAAATTAAAATTAATTAATTACACAATTATTGTCTGATATATGAAATAATAGTCAGAAAAATCTAATTTTGAGTGGAACAGTTTAATGAAAATTTAGACAAAATCTAAAAATAAGTTGGTATTTATATTTTTTAAGTTTCATATATAATGTGCACTCATACTCGAGGAGGAAAAAAACTCAATTTTATCCAGAGGCTCATACTGAGATAAAAATATGCAATTTGGTGCTGATGCGGATATTTAAATGGATGAAATAAGATGAAATTATGATAGCATGTAATGTAAGTCCATTAGATCTTAACAGACTACTTACCTAAACTGCATATAAATATCAATTGTCAGTCTATATCTGCCAATAATATGTCTTAGTAAAATGATATTTAAAGACTTAGTTTTATGAACAAAGCTCTGTAGTTTTAAAACATAACGCAATGCAATACAATGATGAGTGAGATATAAACAAATAAATGTAAAATTATTTTTCTAAAAGTAAAAAGTAAATCTAAGTTGCTTCAGTCCAGTCATTGTTCATTTTGAAATATTACTAACAATATAAAAGTTATTCTTATGTTTACATTATAATTAAAAAAAATCAGTAACAAATTCACAGCAAAACATTCTTGATATTTTTTACAATTATACTAAAAGGCCTAGAACTTGCTAAGAAAAAGTATAAACTTCTAATCAGATAACAGAAGGCTTGTAGAAAATTTTGTACAACCCTTTTGATCATGTTGATAATTGAGAGGCTTCAGAATGTTTATTAAATATGATACAGTAAGCTTTTTAGTATCAATTAAAACATACAAATCTGTTTACTTAAATTATTATGCTCATAATAAATCATTTTTTAAATGAAAACAACTGTTTTAAAAGGGGGGAGGGGGCCATTTTCACTAAAGTGGTCTCAGGCTTTTTCTGAATGAAACAGGAAATAAATAAATAAAAATCAGAATAGGACATTTTATCCATTGTAGGGCTGTCAAACGATTAATCGCGATTAATCGCATCCAAAATAAAAGTTTGTTTTTACATAATATATGTGTGTGTACGGTGTATAATTATTTTCTATATATAAATACACACACATGCATGTATATATTTAAGAAATATTTGCATGTATATACTGTGTATATATATTTATATTATATATAATTTATATTATATATAAATATTTTATATATAAATAACACATTTTTCTTAAATATATATGCATGTGTGTGTATTTATATAGAGAAAATAATTATACTCCATACACACACATATATTATGTAAACACAAACTTTTATTTTGGATGCGATTAATCGCGATTAATCGTTTGACAGCCCTAATCCATTGGGAATTGAATGGATTGTTCAAAGTGGGAGTTATATAACATAAAAAGCCAGACCTAAATGTGAGTTTGCTAAAATAGTCTCTAAAAGCCCACATATCACTCTCAGAGAAAAAAGGTTCAATGGTTTGTAGAAGATTTTATTATTTAGGAAATAAGTAATAGGCTATAGCTATATTTTTGTACACTATTATTTTCTCTGTGTGTGACTTTGGTTTGACTTTCTGAAGCCTGCAGAAGGCCTGGAATGTTGCTTACAGCACACAATTCTATTCTAGTGGGACACTTGGCAAAATACATTTATCTAAAAATATCCATAGGGTGTGTTACCATTTTTGGTATATATTTGTGAACGGGGCAAAAATCTGGAGCTGTCTTCTGCAGAAGATGCTCGGCTTTGCTGTAAAATAAAGTCTAATAATTCTGCCATCAAAGATCTCTGAGATTTTTTTATAAAAGAGAGAAACCACAACAGGTTCTATATAGAACACTAGTGTTCTTGAGTCAATTCTGAAGAACGCTTTATGCCAAAAAAAGTTCTATATAGTGGAAATGGCTTAAATGATTGCATAATAATTTCATGTTTAATAGGTAATTTCAATATCTTCTAGTGATAAAGTATGTTTATGAGCTGCTTAACTCATAAAATTTAATTAAAACTTAAAACTACCTCCATAAAATGATCCCATGATGGGAATCCCTAAAAAGGTTCTATAAATGAAGCGCCTGACGGAACCCTTGAAGATTCCATAGAGAACCTTTTCTACTAAGAGTGGACAGCAACAGAAAAGGAGAGATAAAATATATTTTTTTATTAAAAGAGAAATTTTAATTTTATGTTGACTTTTAGGATTTGTGTGTGTGTGTGTGTGGCTTCATCTGAATGCCTTATGGTTGTTAAAAAGATGAATGGAAATTCTCTATGTTACTCTCCTGTTTACAGAATAACATGTCTAAATCCTTTGTATTAATACTAATGAGGCTCTTCTGACCCGCATCCCACTGTAACCACAATAGGAGGCCTAAGAATTCAACAAGTCGCAAGACATCATTACAAACTCCTTTATTCTCTTAAGAAACATTCTCTGGAACAAATACAAAGGCAAATATCTGTATCGATGCAAATCCCTCTCGTGTATTTCGACAGGATCCGAGACGGGGGTGTGGAGGAACAGACCCCCCCCCCCCCCCCCGCGCAGACCCACACGCGGCCGCATGAAAAGCCACATCAATTTCAGCACAGACAAGCGCCGTCACACAGATTAGGCAGCCACAATGCAGTGGGCTCTTATCTCCACCCACAGGAGGAGGGCAGCCTGATCTGCGCAGGATGGAAACATTCTCACCACGTAATGGACAAAATCAATTGTTGCCCTCCTCAATCAATGCGACCCCCTCGCTCTCTGCTCCGAGAGTCCCGCTGTAATTGAAGTTCTCCGTGGTGTGGGATGGCGGCTTGACCGGGACGGAGGCCGGTGATATCTGGAACAGCGGAGCAGGTAGAGTAGAAAACCACTCACCTGGATGCTTCTCATACTGTATAGACACACCTGGTTAAGCCAAACACATCGGAGCATTACGGGTATAGAGAGTCTATATTGATCACTTCAAAAAAACTGAGTGTATGGAACTGGCTCAACTTTCTTCCACACAAACTTTTCAACTTAACTTTAATAATTATTTATTTATTTATTTATTATTAACTCAATAATTGTATATAATCATTACAGTTTCAAAACTATGATAAAACAAAAGGTGAAATGATCAAACCATTGTAATAATCATTAATCATGTAGTAATCTCAGTTTTCATTTGTTAGCCTACATCTTTTTGTTTAGTAATTTAGGTGGTTTCTGCTTTTGTCAGCATTTTTGTTAGTTTTTCTTCTTTTAAAATTATTACAATTTATGTTTAATGTATTTTTAGCTCAGTTTTAGTTTTTAATTATTTCCAGTGCTTTAACTAATTTAGTAAGTAACATTTATAATTTAAGTTTTTCATATAACATTTATATTGTATTTCAACTTTATTTTAAATATTTTTGTATAAAAAATATTTTTTAGTGCTGTCAAATTGATTAACCGCGATTAATCACATCTAACATATAAGTTTGTGCTTACATAATATTTGTTTGTGTATATATGATATATATATATATATATATATATATATATATATATATATATATATATATACTGACAAACAAACAAACTTTTATGTTAAATGTGATTTATAAATTTGACAGCAATAATTTTTTGTAATAGATTTATTTTTATTTTGATAATAACCCTGATGTGCAGAAAACAATTTTATATATATATATATATATATATATATATATATATATATATATATATATATATATATATATATATATATATATATATATATACCTATATACCAATACCTAAGATGTTTCATTGTGTGTATTTATTAATACAAAAAATTCTAGCTCTAAAAAATCTCAGCAAGACAAAGATGTTGGACATTTTTTTCCAACGATTAAATGTAATTTTCACCATAAAATAAAGGTGATTTGAGATGTCGTTGAAATTACAATTGGTCCATTAGTGAGAATGTGGAAACTGTGTGTATTTTTTATTTGTTGGGAGGAGGAAAAAAAAACCTACACTCATACAATGAAGCCGTCCTGCAAAGACAGCCACATTACCTCATCCGGAGACTGATTAAATATATTAAAATAAGAGAGAAAAAATGGTTATTGCCCTGTGAGAGAGTTTGATTAATTAGCATATTTGCTTCCTCATTTAGAGGCATTGAGAATTCCTCCTAAACTTCATTTTCCATGCGCCTAAAAATCCGCTGTCACAATGTCTTTTCTCCGTCGAGAATTTCACAGAGCGAGAACAATGAACCCGAAATGTCTAAGTTATAATTATACCTAAGATGACAGATGACAGTTAAAAACTTAATTTAGAATAAAAATCTCTTTTGACTGAGTTGTGCGGTGGAGAGAGAGAGAGAAAGGGATCTCTCCTTTAGAATGGTAATTACTCTGCCATTTATTATTCGATCAGCTCACGCAATTAAACGGGTGTGTGGAGGACACAGCTGATAATAAAGTGAAGGGAAAGAGAATGCTAATTAACCTCAGGGATGGCTGCTCCTCGCTCCTCACGTCTGCTGCCATCCTCACAAGCTCCTCTGTGGGCCGTCTGGTGGTGCCGTGACCCGGTATGTCTGTGGGTCGTCTGGTGGTGCCGTGACCCGGTCGGTCTGTGGGCCATCTGGTGGTGCCATGACCCGGTATGTCTGTGGGTCGTCTGGTGGTGCCGTGACCCAGTCGGTCTGTGGGTCGTCTGGTGGTGCCGTGACCCGGTCGGTCTGTGGGTCATCTGGTGGTGCCGTGACCTGGTCGATCTGTGGGTCATCTGGTGGTGCCGTGACCCGGTCGGTCTGTGGGCCGTCTGGTGGTATTGTGACCCGGTCGGTCTGTGGGTCGTCTGGTGGTGCCGTGACCCGGTCGGTCTGTGGGCCGTCTGGTGGTATCGTGACCCGGTCAGTCTGTGGGTCTTCTGGTGGTGCCGTGACCCGGTCGGTCTGTGGGCCGTCTGGTGGTATCGTGACCCGGTCGGTCTGTGGGTCTTCTGGTGGTGCCGTGACCCGGTCGGTCTGTGTCTTCACACAAACTTCTGCATGTTCCTCTCCGCTAGAGTCTGCAGACAGACCGTCAACTATTCAAATTACTGCCACATATTATTGTTCACAAGTGTTTGTATATTCATGATCACAGTCACGCCCGTGAACCACACCAAGGTTGTGCCGCACACTTGTAAGACATTGAGTTATACTAGAATTGTATTACTTCCTCTGGTAAACCATAGGAAAATAGTGTTACTATAGGCCTGTCTATACATTCATACGTTACCAACCATTGTATGAGCCATTGTTCATGTCACTAAAGTTTGATATCACAAATCACTGGGAGTAACCAACGCTTTCTCACGGCCAATTCATACGAGTGAGCACGAGGTGGCTAATTCATCTAAAGCCCAGTGATGGGTAGGTTTAGTGGCGGTTTTAGGGGTAGGTCATTTGTACGAATTCATACGAATTGGGCAACAAGTCAAATATGTACAATTTAACAAAAATCTTACGAATTCTTACGAGTGAGGTCGTATGAATTCGTATGAATTAGCCACCTCGTAAAATACGTACGAATTGCCATGAGATCGGGCTGGAGTAACAGTTCAATTTAAAAACTTTACTGTCAGATAAAAATAAATAAAATAAGAACAAATAATCAGACTACAAGCAAAGATAAAAATAAAATAAACAGAGCTGAAATTGAGTAATCAAATGTAAAATAACATTGCATATAATCTTCACTGTATAAATTAAATAAAAGATTATTCATTATTAAAGTTACAAAAGCTATTCAGTCAAGAGCAGTGAGTGTTTTTCTTGTCTTTTGTTGTTTGATTAATATTAAAATCACTTACAGACAGCAGGAATATTAGGCTGCTGTCACTTTAAGACATAATGCACGGATCCAGTACTCTGATACTGATACACATGAGTTATCTTTCTCGACTGTAACTACATAACCTATTATGTTTGCTAGGATACTTGTCAAGACAGGTATGTTGACATAATTTTTGTGTGATTTTGTCTGTTCTCAATATTTGACTATCAATATTTTGCTCGAATGTTTAAATTGGCAAGGCTTAAATTAGTTTAGTTTCAACACTCATATTTAACAAAGTTTAGGGGAAGCCAGAATGCATATCCATCGACAGAAACAGACAGTAGCCTAACTATGTCTGTCTGTCTGTCTGTTTTATTTATTTTCAACAAACCATAGTATAGATGCATATACATTACGAAAAGTGCGGTTCGATTTTTTACTGAGAAGGAGAGAATTATTCCACCCTTACAAATCACTAACCCCAAGTATAAGTGATAATAATAATAATAAGTTTTATTTATATAGCGCCTTTCCAGGGCTCAAGGACGCTTTACAATGAACAAGCAACAGTAATGGCAATGGACAATAACAAACAAAACAACAGTAGGTAGATGAGAGTAAAAGTACAGTAAAGGAGAATTATGTAGATGGGCCAGCATACACCAGAATACAATCAGACACAACGAAATGTAATACAACCTAAGAATGGTAACATTCAGAAAATAAGTGAGTTTTGAGCATAGTTTTAAATTCAGAAATAGTATTTTCTGAATTTAAAAAATTGGGGTGATATGGGCAGAACGTTTGGTAAGTATTCTAGCAGCAGAGTTTTGAATGTATTGCTAAATGGAGCTAGCAGATAGACCAATGAAAAGGGCATTACAGTAATCAAGACGTGATGTGACAAATGCATGGATGACAGTTTCAGCATCTTTGATACTGATGAAGAGACGGAGCTGGGCGATGCGACGTAGATGAAAGAATGCTGATTTGGTGATAGAATTAATATGAGCCTGGAAAGAGAGAGAGGAGTCAAAGATTACACCAACATTTTTAACAGTACTAGATGGTTTGATGTGAGAGCCAGCAATCTCTCATGATAGTAATAATGATGCTTGATTTAGCAAACTCTGCTAAATTAAGATGTTAGAGGCAGTGTTAATTTTGTTGACGAATAATTTTCGTCATTATTTTCGTCAACAACATTTTTTCACAGACGAAAACGAGACGATAACTAAATAAAAACTAGTTTTGAATGACAAAAACTATGACGAAAATCTATTGACATTTTCGTCAACGAATAAAAACTAGACGAAAATGTTAGATAGTGACGATTTGGGAAGCGATACAGTCTGATGTCCTGCATTTGTGGTAGATGCGCACAATTGTACTGTGACGTGCTGATCTACCCAGCGGCACACGAGTTGGCATGCACTGCATGTCTCATAAAACGTTAAAACTGGTAAACGTCTGGGAGAATGAGTAGAGCAGACATGAAGATCTGAATAAGAGTGACGACGTAAAAAAGAGCTCGATTCGGTACGGTTTTCTGTGCGCACACACCCGACCCGATGCGTGCAGCCGTGCACATAGACACCTATACAGCGCGCGAGTACTGAATTGAGCTCTCTTTCGTGTCTGAATGGACAAATACACACAAATATTATGTCTAAATGTCCGTTTTGGAGAGTATTCACGTAAATTATGTTGGTTATGTCTTAAACAGTTGTGAGTGTAGCGTATGTGCATCAGTGCATTGGATCCGGAATCTGGATGTCATTGGACATGATCCGATGTCTTAAAGTGACAGTGGGTAATAAACCTGTCTGTGTCCTTAAAGGGTAAGTTCGGTAATTTTACACTTAAAGCCCTGTTTACAGATCGTTTCTGATGAAATAGAACGGTTAAGATTAAAATTTGGACACATGCTGCTGTCCCGAGAATTTTAGGTTTCTTTCGCTTTCCCCAAAACCTCTAGAATGGGTGTATAGGTGCACTGGAACAATCCTTCATAAAACGCATTAAACTTTCGTTTACAAAGACGTGAAACTCACCGAGTGGTCAGGGGTGTTCACTGATATGCTCACACAAAAATCGCTGCAAAAGATGCTTTCCAACAGGTGTTTTACCATTCGTTGTAAAACTGTGGATCTATTTTTCCAAACGTCTCACACCCGTAGATTCTTCGGTTGAGAGCTTGAATAATAGACACTCCAGCCCAGTTGGTGGCGATAATGCACCTTTGCCAACTGCAAGCAAACCGCTGGAGTAATACCGTACCTCACACAGCACATTCAATACAAGTCAATGGAGTTGGACAAAAACTACGATAAAACCTGTTGGAAAGCATCTTTTGCAGCGATTTTTGTGTGAGCATATCAGTGAACACCCCTGACCACTCGGTGAGTTTCACGTCTTTGTAAACGAACGTTTAATGCATTTTAGGAAGGATTGTTCCAGTGCCCATAGGCTGCCATTGTGTAGGTGTAGGTGGGGGGGGGAGAAATAAACCTAAAATTCTCGGGACAGCAGCATGTGTCCAAATTTTAATCTTAACCGTTCTATTTCATCAGAAACGATCTGTAAACAGGGCTTTAAGTGTAAAATACCGAACTTGTCCTTTAATATTGATCAAGCAACAAAAGAAAAAGAGAAAAGCATTCACTGCTCGTTAGCTTTAATAAGGATTAAATATATTTAATTCATACAAATAAATATGTCTGCTTGAAAGAATAGAGAATGATGTATGCAAGTAGTTATAAAGAATATATCATTCATTGAAAAAAAGACCGTCTTCTACTTTAGGAAAAGTGGTTTTATTTAATTTTAAGATATTTTTTAAGTTACAGTAGTTAAATCTGTATCTGTATTGCACGTTCAAACTTTAAAATCATTCATATTAGCAGGATATGTTTTCTCCTGGAGTATATGGGTTTGGAAATTTTAGAGAAATTCGAAATAAATGCATTTAAATTGAAACCCATTATATTTTAGTCGACTAAAATCTACTGTAGATTTAGTCGACTAAAATCTACTGTATTTCGTCGACTAAAACTAGACTAAAACTAAAACAATTCAGATGACTAAAATATGACTAAAACTAAATGGCATTTTAGTCAAAAGACTATGACTGAAACTAAATCAAAATTTGATGTCAAAATTAACACTGGTTAGAGGATGGTTAGGATGAATCTGTGGCCGCCACATACGCATCAACTGAAAACAGTCATTCTCAGTGGAAGTGCATGAAGACCTTGTGTGTCAATCAAATACTCAACAAACCTTTTAAATGGATTCCTCTGCTTTTAACACACAGTGGGACACCTGACACAACGGGATAAATCGGGAGCACCTTTCGAAAATGGTCAACAATGTGTGTGTGTAGGGGGTATATTATAAGATTACATCCATATGCATTCAGAAGAACTTCTGGACATCTTTCAAAAGAACCAATACTGGTTTCCGACCAGTTTCCACACACTGTCCTGACATAATTTTGGCGTGATTCAACGCCACACAAAACAGCTTCCTAGATGAATCTGTTAACCCTATAAAGCCCACTGTATCTGATAACCACATTTCTTAGGCAAGATCATCAACATGATCCACTACAAGCCTTCTGTCGTCTGATTGGTAGTTTTTTAGCAAGTAAAAGTCTTTCAGTATAATTGTACAAACGCCCACCTTCAGTTCGTGGTTCACGTGTCTTTCTACTGTCAAATCTGCACTGATTTTTGTATAAAAACACTTTATACTCTTAGTGATATTTCAAGATGAACACTTTAACTGAAGCAACTTACATTTACTCGATTTTCCAAACATTTGTTCATCTCTCAATCGTCATTGTATTGCATTGCATTCTATATTTTAAAAGTACAGAGCTTTGATCATAAAAGTGAACATTTAAATATCCTACTAAGACATGTATTTGGCAGCATTTTACACAAGTAGTCTGTTACACTTATTTTCTTCATTTGCATTAAGCCATCAGAATTTCATGTTACTTTTTGGACATTTAAATATCAGTAACTGCACCAAATTGCATATTTTTACTGTGTTTGGGCCTCTGAATCTGAATTGGGCCTTTTCCCCCTCCTCGAGTATGAGCTCCATGTGCTTCTACATCATACTATATGAGCCATATAAACCTGATGTATCAAATATGGTACTCAAAAACCAATTACAATTGGACCACAAACTCAATTTTCTTCTATATGTTGTCTAAAGGTTCAATAAACCATTCCATTAAGAAAAATACATTTATTGTATTAATTAATTATTTCATATTTTAGCCTTTAAAGGGTTAAAGGAATAATAAATCTTAAAATGAGAATCACTTTATTATGACCTACATTCTTTTGTGGAAAGAAATATAATGTTCACGCTGCTCTTTTCCATTCTGTAAAAGCATTGTGCTCATGAGCTATCAAGCTCCTAAAAGACACATCACCATAAAAGTCACATCAAAATAGTTCATATGACTATGCATATATGCATTATATTCCAAATCTTCTTAAGGCATACATACATTTTGTGTGAGGAGGAACAGAGCAAAATTTCACTTGTTATTCACACTGATAATCTTAGTCCAGTCCCCTAAAAAACATTTAAAGGCTTTATTAACTGTGTGCAGATGTGTGCAGATTCATATTCAAACTGGATGCATCTCAACTGGTTAAAAGACACGAGAAACAATGATATTTGGCAATCTAAGTTTTCCTGCAACGTTTTCAGTAAGTAATGAATTGCATATAAAGTCTTGCAATTTAGCATATGAGTGGTATTGGTTAATTTTATGATACTTGATTTGTAACTTTTGTGGAGATACTGTATGTTTTTGTTATAAGGAAAAGATCACCATGAACATTCTGTGAAACTTCGTCTTTTGTGTGCCACGATTTTCACTTTTGGCTAAACCATTCCCATCAACTAGGCTTCTCTTAGGAGACAATCGTCCACTCACACCACTGAGCCAGAGTGATTTCCATCTGTGTATGGAGTGCGTGTCAGATTGAATGTGGCAGACTGATTAAATAAGACGTTAAAATTCAGCTCTGTTGCATTTGGAGTATAAAGAAATCTCCTCCAGTTGGACTGCACATCATTCTGAGAACATGCAATCAGTACATGTTGTCATTCTAAAGTAATATCCCATATATATATATATATATATATATATATACTGTATATATATATATATATATACACGCAGTTGGCCCATATCTATATATATCGCTCTTCCTCCAGAGGCACTTCAGCTGGATCTGAGAGTCAAAGCCATCATTCTGAGCTTGTGGCCACTTCTGATGGAGACAAATTTACATTTAGTTGAAAACTTCACACTTGTGAGAAGCGAAGAAAGGATGAAAAAATCCAATCTGCGGTAATAGTAGCTGTAGTTTGGTTTCGCGGCACATTATTTGCATTCCTCAGGTACGGAGCTCTCCTCCGGCGACACGGTAACGATTCACAAATCACTGTCGCCGCGCCAGTCAAGGGCTCCGCTCCGCTCAATAGACCATTGTACCTGCGAGTGTAATTGGTGAAGGCTTGACAGAGCCGGGAGTCGTAACAAAGATCTCTCGCTTTAGGGCTGAGGGATGATTTTCATAATGTTACCGCTAAATGAGCGCGGAGGTCTCGAGGTCTTGGCACTGAGTGACACAGGCCCAGACGCGCGCGCACACACATAGAAAGAGAAGAGCAAAACACACACGCTCTCGTCTCACCGCGACGCCCCACACACACCACTGTCAATTAAAGAATCTGATAAGCTGTCAACTCCACTTTCACCACCAATTTGAACAACTTTATGACACAGGAATAGCACAAGTCTCCCCAATTATTTGCCCCCCAACAAACAGTTTGACAAATGGTGACGAAACATCAAACACATTTTGCTTTAGTCATTTTGCTGATTTGTTATTTTGAAAAGGAACGTTGTTAGGAATAGAAATAATTGCTTTTGAATAAGTCATATCTTGTCAGTTAATTTCCGTTGAAGAAGTGAAAAAATCATAAAATTGATGTCAGTAAGGCCCAAAAAACAAATATGACAGCACAAGACAGGAAAGATTTGGTCAAAATGTAGGTGTTGTAGTGAAAACGGGACATTTTAGCAAGCATATGTCACTGTTTTCAACAATTTCTTTCAACAAATATCAAATTTCATGTGATTTAAAAAAAAAAAAAAAGATAACACACTTTTCAAGTGAAGGGTTTCACAAACATTTATTAGGTTTACAAAATGTTGATACATTTATGTTTTTTGGAAATAAAAATGAGTTCTTTTTTTTTTTCATATTATTTAATGTGAAAAACAGAGGTCATTCCCAGAAGCCCTAACATATAATCACATATTTTATTTAAATAGTATTGTTTCTTTTTTTCTTCTTCTTGTTACAAGTAACTCACTCTCGCTATGTTAATTCTTGCACTCAGGAGCGATACAAGTCGACACCATCATGACTAAAAGTTTGCTAAGAAGTATGTCCTACTAAAGCAAAGCAGTATTTGGGTTCTTCTCAGTACTCATATTGATGTGTCCTCATGTCTTCGCTCATCCGTCTTCCAGCCCGTGACCCGGAAACCGATTGTCCTCAGCCATCTTGAGGGACATCTCAATTCTCGAATTGACTGTGCTCAAAGTCCCGCCCTCTTTAGTTAATGTTGCAACGTCCGACAAGCCGTGGTTCTCACGAAGTCTCAGCTTTCAAATTGTAAGCAATAAATACCGTTTTGTGGCTCTTTAAAGTGTCATAACAGGTAGCACCTCAGTTAAAGCTGCTTGTGAACCGATAATTTTTTTCATTCTAGTTAATTTATAACATCAAATAAACATGAATGAGCATCAGAAGGAATGTTGTTTCAACCGCGGAAAGACGTCAGTACACGCCATTTTTCAAGTTCAAGTCCACCGACGTTAATCTACTTACTCTCCTGACTGCTTTGTCGAACAAAATGGCGGATTCAGCGGATGGCGGATTATGATTGGTCAGATTGCCTGTCAATCAAACTTCAGACGAAGGGTGAATTGCACCACGAGGAATGAGGAGCGAGGAAACACAGGTGTATCTTTCCCTCATGTCTTAAGGGGGTGGAGCTAAGGAAAGGAAACGAGAATCCACAAATAAGAAATGAGAAGCACCCTTCAACCGGTGAGCGTATCCATAGCAGACTAGTGGGAGTGGCCTTGAACGGCAACATGCCCAGTGCATTATGTATACTTTCTAATGTATAGGCAGCCAAGTTTTATTGAAAACCCAAGCTGCCAGCAGTGAAGGACCCGTTTAATGTGATTCTCTGTGTGAACTTGAGGTGAACTGACATATATCCAAACTTACAAATCACCAAAACACCAGATTTCTCTGTTTTCTTGGTTTGATGTTTTACAGTTTCTAATGAGGCACGTGTCCAAATAATTTTTGGGGAAACTATATTTATATAACAGATTTATAAAAGCATCATTAAAACTCTATACATCTTACTGCATGCTATTTAGCCGATTCACTTGTTCCATAAATTTCACAGTCAAACGCAAACGCGTGTAAATCCCAGTCAGTTGATGTGGGTCAGGGTTTGAGTGAATGTGTGTTTCGGGGCGTCCGGTCTCAGCCCTCACATCCTGAAGCGCTGAAGATCATTTCTCAACCCTGCAGTGCTAATAGAAAGATTCAGCACTTTCTTCATCCCACTCCACTCTTTCTCTCTGAATAAATGATGCCTGAAATTTTTATTCTTTTTATAATGGAATTTCAATGGCCTTCACTGCAAATCTAGTGGAAATTTTTGCATATGAAGAGAGAAAAATTAAATGTTAACCACGTTTTAATGTGATTAAGGCTGACAGAGACATTATTTCAGCTAATCACTCAGTGCTGACGAGCTCTAGCGGTTCACTGGTGAAGGTTTTCATCACACGCCGGTTAGTGTTCAGCTGCACTGCTTACATGTGCTTTTAGTAAAATTGTTTGACATTAACAGAAACCATAAACATGTCGATGCAATAAATCAATTAACCGTGACCTACATCCGATGCACGTTTTATTTTTCATTTCATAGGGATGTTGATGAGTGTAGGGTTGTCACGGTACCACAATTGCAGTAGTCTGCACCAATATCAGTAAAATTTACCAATCTACCAATTTTGTTACCAGAGCAGAAACTGTGATCGAATGTGTTCAAACAGCCACAAAAGGCCCTCTTCTCTCCGTCTACTGATCTAATGAGTAACATTATGGGAAGAGCTCTAGCCAGACGGGATTTAAACTTTGTCGGCTGGAGACCCAAGTTTGGTTTGAAGATGAAAAACGTACCAAGCACAATGTTCTAACACACACTCACAGTGTTCGGCTGGTCTTGCGGCTTCAGAGCAGAAACTAAAACTGATGCTCTCCGTGTGTTTTTCTGTCGTCTGCGGTCGTGTTCATGTACATCGCAAAATTATTTCATCAATTAGATGGAAAGATCTGGAAAAAAACAACATACATTTACCCTCCCATAGACCCTCCCCTTGAAGAAATCAGGACAGAAGTGTTTGAAAGTGGACAAAGGAGACGGATTAAAACACCAGGTGTGAACGGGAATGTGTCTCCCTCGTCTACTTGTGATCCGAACGACCAAAACGCATCTTAATACCTGGTGTAAACAGAGCCAAAGATGGTCAATAACTAAAGCACAAGTTCACTGAATTCTGCACTCTCGCAAAAACTCCCGGTTTAATAATTAAAAGCTGTCTTGTTTGCACAATGAATCTCTTATTTACATTGTGTTTTCACTTTGTTGGTTGTAATGAAAGGATTCGAGAGCGTGCGGCTGGTGTTGAACAAAACCTCATTGGATTCTGACTGACTTGCTGACTAACATCTCTAGCCATTGCGTTCGCACACTCAACAGATTGTGATTGGCTACAACGCTTGTAAAAACAGTAAATATAAACCTTTGAAGCTCACAGAGCGCTCAGTTAAACGAATGAGAGAGTTTGAAAGCAGCTTCTATCAGCTGGTATAGAATATATCCAGTGCTCTGTATTACCGGTACTGCAGAAATGCTGCTACCATCTACTTTTTTTTTAGCACTGACTGGTCACAGTCTAGCCTTGAGTGTTTCCACTGGTATGAAATCAGATGAGCTCACCAGATTACCAAATGAAAGTCACCGAACAGAGGGAAACATTAATGGAGGAATACAGGATGAAAGTTCCACATTTACGATCTCAAGGAGGTGTATGTTAATTGTGTGTGTGTGTGTGTGTGTGTGTGTGTGTGTGTGTGTGTAGTGTGTGTGTGTGTGTGTGTGTGTGTGTAGTGTTTTCATATATGCCAGAGTTGGCCTTGGGCTTAAGCTTTGATCTCTTTAAATGTCTCAAATAAAGACACTATGAAATGAAAGGAAAGGAAAGGAAAGGATAGGATAGAATAGGAAAGGAAAGGAAAGGAAAGGAAAGGAAAGGAAAGGAAAGGAAAGGAAAGGAAAGGAAAGGATAGGATAGGATAGGATAGGATAGGATAGGAAAGGATAGGATAGGATAGGATAGGAAAGGATAGGATAGGATAGGATAGGATAGGAAAGGATAGGAAAGGATAGTGTAGGATAGGGTAGGAAAAGAAAGGATAGGATAGGATAGGAAAGGATAGGATAGGAAATGATAGGATAGGAAAGGAAAGGAAAGGAAATGATAGGAAAGGAAAGGAAATGAAAGGATAGGATAGGAAAGGAAAGGATAGAATAGGATAGGAAAGGATAAGATAGGATGGGATGGGATAGGATAGGAAAGGAAAGGAAAGGATAGAAAAGGAAACGATAGGATAGGTTAGGAAAGGAAAGGAAAGGATAGGATAGGATATCTGTATTTAGAGAGGTGGTTTAAGCTGTTGTATCAGGCTTTCAGCGCTGGAGAAGAGAGGGAGTGTCATTAAGGCGGACAGATAAAGAGGTTTAGCACTTCAGCTGTACTGACAGAGCAAGTCTCTCTCATGAGTTTGGTGGCATATAATATTTGCTTTATACAATTAATGTCTAAAGGTGTGTATGTGTGACAGTGTTTTGGTCACTGGTATCTCGCAGTGTAATGCACTCACAGTCATTCACTGAGAACTATAGCTCAAATATAGTATATTAAGACTAAGTATCTTTTAGAATGTGTTGTGACATTTTGTGATTTATGTTACCGGTCCTTGTTTTCCCATTAAGTTCATTAAGAATTCAGAACTCACTTTATGTGCTGATTTCCGACAACAATTCATGTAAATCAAATAAAATTTCAATGCTAAATAGAAGTCAAAATATGCAGGGATGTTGGAGTTGTGGCCTATTTGTTAGTGCCGAGATGAAATGGCAACAACATTTCCCCTTTAATTCTCCTATCATTTCTTGTCACACTATCACTATTAATAAACATGAAAGACAAAAAACATAAATTCAGGACACATTTACTCATTCCAGCTGCGTTTATTCACTGTCCACTTCAAGCATTTAGATTAAAAAGTTTTAAGATAATGCAAAACATAAAATTCAAGTTTGTCAATTGTACCTAAGCTTGTAGACTGGTATTATTAAATAATATGCTGTATATTTAAATATCTAAATAAATAAATGATTCAAAGATATACATTGCTACTATTATAATTATTTTGTTAACTTTGTATTTGTATTTGTATTTTTTTTCCCTGCTAAACATCTTTGAAGAATGATTGTCATGCTCTAAATGATCAATAAAACTTCAGTACCAGCGTTCGCTGTGTAACTACTGTTCTTCACTGTGTGAGATCTGTGTTTGCGAGTGTGATGGAGAGATGAAGGAAAGAGGGGTGAGCTGATGGAGGAGTGCGAGTGGGATGGAGATCACAGTGGGATGTTTTTCATCCTCACAGCAGTGATCAACTGGAAGGACACAAGCGCAGACGCTGACTGCACCCCCCCCCCCCACCACCACACACACACACACACACACACACACAAACACTTAATGAACAATCCACAGTGTCTAGTCAAGTCACCTTTATTTATACAGTGCTTTTTACAATGCAGATTGTTTCAAAGCAGCTTTACAGTGATAACAGGAAAATAATGCAACAAAGTTTGTTTCTGCTGTACAGCAGATCTAGAGGAAATTAGAGTCATAGGCCAGCTTAAGTAAGTTCAGTGTTTATTCATTTCATTTGTAAAAATGTTATTAATTTAGTTAATTTATCTAGACAGCCACTCTGGAGAAAATGGTGTCAATGCAGGCAGATCAATAATATTGTTGAATATTAAGTGTCCCCAACTAAGCAAGCCAAAGGTGACGGTGGCAAGGAACCAAAACTCCATCAGTGACAGAATGGAGAAAAAACCTTGGGAGAACCCAGGCTCAGTCGGGGGCCAGTTCTCCTCTGGCCAACGAGCGAACAGTGTATGATTATGATTCAGGCAGCATTATAAGTCAGAAGTCAGATTGGATCAGAACATTTACAATATTTATCCAGTTCCATCTGGTTGGAGGTCGGATTCATCATGCCGGTATGGAGACGAGTTTGTTGAGGCCTTCACAGGGTCTTGTGTCAGATGACACAATCTCTGCTGACACTTCAGGGCTGCGTTGTGGTCGTGTCTAGGTGCAGGTCCACCATCTGATCTAGATACGGCCCGGATCCGACTGACTACATCATGTGTTGTGGTCGTGTCTAGGTGCAGGTCCACCATCTGATCTAGATACGGCCTGGATCCAGATGTTTACAGTTAACCTCGAGATAAACAGAGAGACTAATATTAGCCTAATATTAATTTATTATGTGCTCTGTGTATGCTAGGTCAAAGAGATGTGTTTTTAGTCTAGATTTGAACTGACAGAGTGTGTCTGCTTCCCGGACAATGTCAGGAAGACTATTCCAAAGTTTTGGTGCTAAATATGAGAAGGATCTACTGCCTACAGTCAATTTTGATATTCTAGGTATCAACTGGCCAGAGTTTTGAGATTGCAATAGCGAAGGACTATAATGCGTTAAGAGCTCGCTCAAGTACTGCGGAGCTAAACCATTTAGTGCTTAGTATCAGCAAGATTTTAAAATGTATACGATGTTTAATAGGCAGCCAATGCAGCGTTGACAGAACCGGGCTAATATGGTCATACTTCTTGGTTCTGGTAAGAACTCGAGCTGCTGCATTTTGGACCAACTGGAGTTTGTTTATTAAGCGTGCAGGGCAACCACCCATAAGAGCATTACAATAATCTAGCCTTGATGTCATGAACGCATGAACTAACTGTTCTGTATTTGGCATTAAGAGCATATGTCGTAATTTAGATATATTTTTAAGATGGAAGAATGCAGTTTTACACATGCTAGAAATGTGGCTTTCAAATGAAAGATTGGTATCAAAGAGCACACCCAGGTTCCTAACCGACGACGTAGACTTAACAGAGCAGCCATCAAGTGTTAGACAGTATTCTAGGTTATTACGTGCAGAGGTTTATTTTGTCCAATAATTAGAATCTCTGTTTTTTTTAGAATTAAGTAGTAGGAAATTACCAGTCGTCACATTTTTTTTTATCAGCTATGCATTCCGTTAATTTTGTGAATTTGTAAGTTTTGTCGGGACGCGAACAAATATAGAGCTGAGTATCGTCGTCAGGTGCTACCGGCATGTACAGGGTAAAAAGCAACGATCCTAGTATTGAGCCTTGTGGTACGCCATACTGAACTTGTGATCGATATGACATCTCTTCATTTACAAACTGATAACGGTCAGATAAGTATGATTCAAACCATGCTAATGCAATTCCCCTAATACCAACATAATTTTCGAGTCTATTCAAAAGAGTGTTGTGGTTGATGGTATCAAATGCAGCACCAAAGCACGATCCCATTCATTTCAATGGAGCGCTGGCGACATCCGGCGACAGTGACCGTTGTCGACAGAATGTGGGCGTGTCAAGCGATGCGAGACACACGACAAAAGTTCAGAAATTTCAACTTTATGCAAATGAGAAGCGATTTTCGTGAGCGACAACCAATAGGAAAGAAAACTTTCAGTGGAGCTCATGTCGACGTCTAGAGTGCTGGCAAGACAGAAGAGTTTGAGGGCGATTTCACTGTTTTATATGATTTGACTGTAACCACATACATGGATATAAAAAAAAAATATGCATGGAAAAGAAACTGTCGACAGTCTCAGTGAGTTTAATTCATACATTTATAGTTCGAGCGTTGTAATTTTATGATGCAAGTTTGGCACTGCTGCAGTTCATTTTACAGTTTCCCCAGCATTATGTAGACTATTAGGGACAAGAATATTGATTATGTCAAATTCGAATGACGTTTTAGTAATTTATGACAGTATGAGTGAGTTTAATTTGTTGATTGATCGATCGTTAATCTATTAAATGATTTAATCCACTGAACACTACTGTGGTTATATAAAAACACTCTCCCAACAGCATACTGTTACTTTTAATTCTTTTGAGCCTAATTCCTAGTCAAATTAAAATTATATAGTTGTATCACTTGTGATGGTATTTTGTATAGATTTGGCCAGACGTGCAGTCTAACAATAACATTAGAGCGACAGCACTACGAACTCCCACAAAGTGACTCGCAGTACAGAGACTAACGACATACAGCAACAAAGTTGCTGGCGGTGTGAATGAGGCTTTAGATCCAGTAACACTAATAGATAGATACAACCATGATCGGGTGAAATGAGCAAATCATTTGTGACTCTAACGAGAGCTGTCTCAGTACTATGGTACGGTCTAAATCCTGACTGGAAATCCTTGCAGATATCATTTTTTTCTAAAAAGTAACATAGTTGTGAGGATACTGCTTTTTCGATTAATTTTGACAGAAAGGGTAGATTAGAGATCGGCCTGTAATTGACTAATTCTGTTGGATCAAGTTGCGTTTTTTTTAATAAGAGGTTTAATAATAGCCAGCTTAGAAGTTTTCGGTACATATCCTAATGACAAAGATGAATTAATGATATTAAAAAGAGGATCTATGACCCCTGGAATCATCTCTTTCAATAGCTTAGTCGGTATAGGGTCTAACACATGTTGTCGATTTAGATGATTTAACAAGTTTAGACAATTCCTTCTCTCCTATAGCAACGAATTAATGAAATTTTCCTCAGAGACACTACAATGCACTGTCTGATGCGATACTGTAGTAGACGGTTGCATAGTTATAATTTTCTCCCTAATATTATCAATCTTGCAAGTAAAGAAGTTCATAAAGTCATTACTGCTGTGCTGTTAGGAAATGTCAGAGGTTGAAGCTTTATTTCTTGTTAATTTAGCCACTGTATCAAATAAATACCTAGGGTTGTTGCAACATTGAGTTCTTCTAAGCTAGCTGGGATGCTGAGGAGATGAAACTGATCAGGATGAACATTTATAAAGCAATCTTGATTGGTAGAAGTGATAGTTCTACCATGTTTGTAACAGGGAGTCGGCTTTGCAGCCTTTGCTAAATGAAGTATACACTAGGGCTGGGCGATAAATCGATTTTATCGATTAATTCGAATGTGCAGTTTACGGCGATTTTTTTGAATGAAAATCGGTTTTCTCTTTAACATTGGCCGACGCTCCCCTCTGGGCTCCCGTAGCTCCGAACGGGCTCAGCTCTTCCCCTGCGCGTTTGGTATAGAGATACACAAACAACACGGCAAGACCGCGGCAGCACAAGCACACCCGCCAAAAAACAACCTACAGTCTTACAAACTGAATCTGCAGAGCTGCCAACTCTCACGAATTCACCGTGAGACTCACGTAATCGTCACTTTTTAAACGCTCTCACGCCACACATCCATTTTCTCACGCAGAGAAAAGTCGCGAAGCAAAGAGGACACTGACACCGACAGACAAGACAGAGAAGGTTACTATTGCTATGAAACAAATTCTCAGCTCTCAGATTCTGTCGATTTAATTACGAAATTCAAACAATAAACACCGTTTTGGCGCTTGACAGATCGCTGACAGAGTTCAAGCGGCACGTGAACCGATCATCTGTTACTCTTTACTACTAGTTAATAGCAGGCTAAATAAACACGAATGATCAATAGTTAATTTGAAATATACAGTTCAACTTACCGAAATGAAATAAAATCGATCGATCTGTGTTTTTCAACTGAGGAAAGAGGTCTATAATAACAGCTAGAGGACAATACGTCACGTAAAGTTACTTTTACCTCTGAAAAGCCCATTAATGACCATAGCACGTTAGTTGGACTTTAAAATAATTGCTGTAGAGAGTAGTATTTTGCTAAATATGAAAACTATATTACATATTTATTATATTTTTACCTATATCATTAAAATATTATAATGTTGAACTTGTTATTATAAAAAAACGCATAATATTTAATTTGAGATGTTATTTTTAACCTTTAATAATAATACCAGCTGACAGGGCTTTAAATTAACATGTATCTACTGTACCTAGTATTTATCCAAAGGAATCGATATTGAATCAAGATCAGAATCAAATCACAAGAATTGAATTGAAATTGTGAAAGCAATAATAAAAACAGTAGCATACCAGTCATTGTACCATGTAAAAATTGTGTTGTCACTAAACTTAATAAAATTCTGTTTAGTTACCAAATGTTTTGACAATCACAATACACTTTATTGTGATGTACATTTTTTTTTCATGTTCCCCACCAATCCCAATCCACCCATTTCATGTTATGTTACGTTATGTTATGTTATGTTACATTTTCACTGTTTACAAAGGCAGGGCCTGCCATCTTGTCTTTTTGGCTTGTTGTTTCTGATTACACTTTAACCCCAAGGGGAAAATCCAAATCAAATCCCAGAAGGGAAAATCAAAACAAAATAAAGTTAAAAATTGTTTTGAACAATTTCTTTGTCATCTGCAGATTGATTTTAAGTAGGGGAAGGAAAAAAAATCGATTTAAATCGTAAATCGGATTTTTTGTGAAAAAATCTGGGATTTTTTTTTTAGGCCATATTGCCCAGCCCTAGTATACACAAGACTAGAAAATGATCTGAGATGTCATTGTTCTGCTGCAGAATTTCAACAGCATCGACATTGAATGAGTAGGTCCTGACACGTGTTGTCTAACTCCAATGGAGTTTAGAATTTTTCTAAATGCCAATCCCAATGTGTTTTTTATTTTTTTTTTATTATCTACATAGATATTAAAATCACCAACAATTAGGACTTTATCTGCAGCCAGTACTAACTCTGATAGAAAATCAGCAATTTTTTAATAAAGTCTGCATGGTGCCCTGGTGGCCTGTATACAGTAGCCAGCACAAATGTCAAATGGGATTTATCATTTACACTAGATAGTGTTGCATTAAGCACCAACCCTTCAAAAGAATTATATTTGAAAGTAGACTTATCAGTAATACTGAATATATTATTATAAATTACCGCAACAACTCTTTCAGATGTAGCTCATTTTTATAACAATAATCTTGGGGAGTGGATTCATTTAAAGTAATGTAATCGTCTGGTTTTGTGCTTGGCAACATCCTAAAAATACCTTAGCCACCAGCCAAAACCCACTGGCAACTGCATTAATGTGCTAACAAGCACTAGCAACTGCATAGCAAAACTCTAGCAACAACCAGAACACCCTAGAAACCACATACTAACACTTAATGAGCACTCAGTGCACATTATCAACTGCTTAGCAACACCCTAGAAACACCTTAACCACCCAGGAGACCCTAAAAACCAAATTTGAATGCATTAACAAGCAATCAGTACACACTAGCAACTGGACAGCAACACCTTAGCGACCACTTAAACACACTAGCAAACATACAGTAATGCACTATAAGCACTCAGCACTGACTAGCAACTGCATACCAACACCTTAGCAACCATCCAGAACACCCTAGCAACTGCATAGCAACACCTTGGCAATGCCCTAGCAAGCAACAACAGCTTGCAAATGTAATTAAATTTTTTCAGGAAAAAAAAACTTGTTAGGGTACAACGGGGCTAAAGGCACAGCGGGGTAAAAGGCGTCTTTGATTTTATTTTCCTGTAAACCACTAGATAGCACTTTCCAAAACATCCGCTTTTCAAGATGCACGTAGAAATTTGTCTGATATTTGACGCGATCGCGGGCAGCAGCACTAAGTTGCTAATTTGATCTAATATTTTATGCTTTTTAAAATGTAGATTTATGTAGCAAATGAGAATAGTTAAAATGATTGAAAATATTTTGAGACAAAGGTCTTAAGGATTTTCAGTTTTGTTCAAGCTAATTAAAGCAAGAGTTTTTCAATAATGGAAGAATATGTAAAAATATGCTATTTGGGCTAAAAGGTGCCCCTGCTGTTGGGGTCAAAGACACAATAATTATCATGATAATAAACAGCCGGCTGATGTTCCCATTTGTTGACATGACATGGTTAGATTCAGATGGTAAATATCATATATTAAGTAGGGTGTCCACCTTGAGATAAAACCCATATTTAATGAAACTATCATATTCCAAAAAATATTATATTAATTATATCATATAATAAAATATCATATTTATTTGTTTCTACTGTAAAGCTATATTAAACTATTATGGGATCACATTAGTTTCTTTCAGAATCTTTACTTTTTAAAATGAACATATTTTAAGAACAGTAGCCTATATTTATTGAATAAACTTTTATTGATCAAAATAAACTGAAAATAGTTCAAACTTTGCTAAAGTGATTGTATGTAGACATTATTAAAAACACATTATTTTAGCTGAAAGTATTTGTATCAATACTGTGTGTCTTTTGCCTCATGCTGGTTATGCCTCTTGTGTCTGGGGGGTTAAAAAACATGGCCACCTCATACATTTATAAGAATTTAAACAAACAAACCACTTTTATGATTTATTTTCACACAAAATCTGTTGCTCCATCAATGTTCAATAAAAACATATATTTTATGCACTCATACACCATTGGAGTAGTGAAAAGCAATTTTTTCTAAAGCTGTGCCTTTAGCCCCGTTGTATATTATAGCCTAAAAATGTAATTATATTATGAAATGATAAAATTCTGAATACATATTTTTTAATGTATGTTTTTGAAATTGCATTTAACACAAACACAAAACTACAAAGACAAAACCAGATCCCCAGACACTAAGAAATCTCAGATTTCCACTGCATGCGTTTGGAAATCAGTGACATGAGTAACATTCGTCTTCAAGCATGTGATGCATCATCATCGTCATCTTCATCATCAGAGAGCAACTCACTTACAGTTTGTGACAAAAACAATCTGTAAATAGGAATAAAATCAAACACACCCTTCAAAAGCCTGCGCACCCTAATGTTACAGTACTCAGAGAAGCCATGATGTCACAGACTGAGTGTCAGAGCGAGACGGAGACTGAAGGAGAGGATGGGGGTGGGGGTGAAGAAGAGAGAGAGAGAGAGAGAGAGAGAGAGATGGGGGGATACGGAGGGGAGAGATCATCAAGATGTGACAATTGTGACAAGAGCCGAGAAAGTGTAGCTGCTCCGAACGTCACGTGAATTTCTCCGTCTCTCTCTTGGCCCGCAGCTGACAGCTTAATGTGAGCCACATGCAATATTTATTCCCATCCACTGTCAGACTGTCTAGCTGTCCACAGGAGTACAAAGAATGTCACTTATTAGAATAAAAGCAGGGGAACCGGCGGTAATCAAGGACATATGTACATCAGCCGTTGCCTCACCTCGTCTCTCTCTCCTCTCCGTCTCTGGTAACTAGCTCTCAGGAGCCGTTTGTGGATGTACTAAATTCATTTATTTATCTCATTAGTGCCGGCAGGCCGTGAGATGCTCGCTGTGACATGTGTGTTTTGTTATAATGCTTATCACAGAAGTAATAAACAACAGCGATCACCACGGCGCTGGGCGTCGCATGCTACCATTAGCCCTAATGAAAACACCTGTAGTTTGGGAAAAAATCGGAGCCAAAACACCAGAGATGAGACAGAGCTTGGAAACAAAGCGAGAGGAGTTATAGGGAGCGGGAAAAGACATAGGCTGCGTCTGAAATCGCATACTCTCTGAGTAGGTACTTATTTTGAATAAGTAGTTACTTCACGACCACCAAAAAGTATGTTCTACTGTATAGTATGAGTGTGTATGAATGTAATCTGGACGCACTGCATCCTCCACGTTGTCATTATCATGTGACCAGCGTCAGTTGTGTCGCTTGACTGCCATTCATAAATCCTCTCCTGTGGCCTCATGGGACAGTAAAGTGTCCATCGTATACACACTTCAGAATCTCGCCGGAGGTCATAGGTCATCCGGGGACTTTTTGCCTACTCTTTAATGGAATTCAGACATACCTATTTTGTTGCATGCTGTTTAACATCTCTACTATATAGTATGGAGGTGTGCGATTTCGGATGCAGCCATAGGTACATTCCAAGTACCTCATAAAAATATGCAAAAAAGACCTTAAAAACCAAACATAGGAATGTATTAAACTGCATGAAATTTCCAATACTATGCAGAATTATCATCACGGCATATAGTCTGAATGGGAAAATTAACCATTTTGGTTTCTAAATGCCTATTGAATACCAGTAAATTCATGAGCTCAACAGCCAAATCCTTGTGAAAAAACAAACAAAAAACTTTAGTATATTTTTTAAATAATTACTTATGGAATTACATTCTTTGAAGTGCAAACTGAATGTAATGTTTTGCATATTAATTGCAATTTAATGAAATTAATATTAAATACAATTAGCCAGTGTTGGGTAAGTTACTCTAAAAAGTAATTAATAAAATAACTTTGTAAATCCCATTTCAACCTCGACCAGTGGAACTAGTGTCAGGCTTGGCTGTAGTAATTAACAACCAAGGAAACTAACTAGGGAACACAGGGAAAACAGAACCAAAACAGAACACATGACACTGCTGTTTATAATTCTTTATAATAAATTATATAAAATTGCATAAATTATTCTTGAAATTATTCTTCTAAAGGGAAAAGTTTATATTAAAAACATACATTTTAACATCAGATGTTAAAATTCATTGGTTAATCCACTATCAGGATGTGAAGAGAATTTCAGTATAACAAAAAGTGTTAATTAAAAAAAACTTGCCTACCATACCTTTAAGTAGGACTTAAGCACATATTTATATGTTACTAATTTCATAATTGCTTTTGTTGTCTTTGAAATATGGTTAAAGCCGAATGTACTGACAAGCATTTGTGGTGAAGTAAAATACACTTTACTGAAATTTCTATTGAAAGTTGTATGTCATGTATTTAAATATTCATAATTACAAAAAGTGTCTCTCTTTAAGTGCACTTAAGTGGTCTTTTATTTCATTAATTATCTGCAAGGACAGTTCTTTAAAAATATACTTTTAAGATTTGAAGTGCACTACAACTGCACATTCAGTACAACACTTCTTTTTCACAAGTGAAAACTCTTTACACAAAACACACTGTAGTTGGGACAATTTGGGATTTATTTTTTACTATTTGTACACAGTAAGTGAATCTGGATCATACAACCCGATCTCGCTCATTCTCCATAGATATGAATTGTTATGAGACAGTGGTGGATCATATTGGCTTTTGTTTAGCATTGTTTTGTTCATGTTTTTTGTCCATATTGGCATTTGGATTTAGCATTGTTTTTCCTCTGTTGTTCATGACTCGTTCAGAAGAGACCTGCAACTCATCTATGGGTTGAGAATCACTGCACTGCAGTTTAGCCTGTGTCAGGTAACACTGGGAACCCATTCAATGGAGACGTGCACTGCAAAGAAACATATAATGTGATGCTCCACCGTGCAACCAAAAGTTCAGCAATTTGAGACTTATATGAGAATTTTTGACATGCAAGTCAGAATTCCAGTTTACTGCAGGCTTACTTGATTTTTTTATGACGCAGGTCTTCACACACTTTCACGAATCGTGCACATTTCTGTCAGTCAAGTGCTCAGTCAAGCTGTAAGTGCTCTTACCGTTGCATTCTCAAATGTGTCAGAACGCAAATCATAACGCAATTCCAAGTCTGTATTTTCAATGTGGCCAAAAAGGGTACTATGGTGGGCATCAGAGAATACTTTCAACCAGTTTTCTCTTTCAGGTCAACTACCTGGAGCATTAGTTTGCTGAGCGAACCAGTCAAAGTTTGTCAGACTCAACTTATAGATAGCTTTCTGGAAAAAAAGAAGTATACATAATTGTATTGATTGTGCATTTGTAGTGTACTTCACATCCAATTTGGTCACACTATATATTAGTTGTCTTAAACTAATATGTACTTACATTAAAAATAATAATTGTTAGATTCAGTGTATTCCTTGTGTTGATGTTGTATAGTAAAGCACTTGAGCTGATATTGAGCTGATACAGGAGAGGTTAGCACAGGTTTGGTGTGTGTGTGTCGGTTTAAGGGTTAACAGGGAAGAGAAGGACAATAGTGTCATTATAGATGTAATTACAGAAATTAATTACTGCTGTAATTACATACAGGTATTGTTTAAAATAAAAGTACAATGTAAATACACATATGTACACAATAAGTGCATTGTGTCAAATGATTCATTTAAATTTTACTACATGGTTGATAAAAATACTTATCTATGTGGATTCATTATGTGGATCCATATATTTTATATAATATTAGTTATTATAGATAGATAATAATATTAATGAAGTTTCATGTATTACTTTGATGTTTCTTAACACACTTAAGTACAGTTTTAAAAAGTGCAGTTTGTAATAATGCCAAATTAAAAAAAATACTGTAAAGTATATTTTAAATAATAATGTTTTTATCATTTTTTAATGCTTTAAATAAGTACACTTATTTTTGATGTGTTGAGTAACATACTAAAACATGTAAAGTGAGTTATAATTTTTTTTTATTAAAATTATAATTTTAACTGTATTGTTTGATATTAATTTTAAAGTTAA
>NC_137130.1:35282301-35299801 GCF_949319135.1 Squalius cephalus
CGTGGAATTTCCATCTGATACCAGCGCTTTACCGTGGTACCGCCACAAAGACAGAGAGAGACCATCTCTCATAAAGTGTTCATCACAGAATATGTCTCTCTCATAAACATGACAAATACGGGCCTCGTGATGTTTTACGAGCGGAGATGTGCGCAGGGCTGGAGGGAAGAACAGAGCAGGGAAGAGAGAGAGAGAGAGAGAGATGTGTGTTAAAGTCTGCCCGAAACATCACTCGCCCTGCCCGGCTTTGATCTCCCTACCGTAATTACACTCACATCCAAACGAGCATCCAGACTCAGACTTCAAACATGCACATGGACACATTCTCACACACATGCGCTCTCAGGCTCAGCTGTACACACACACACACAATCATAAAGTGCTGCGTAAAGTGGTGAGCTTCAGGGGGAAAGTTAGCTGGAACAGAATGTTTAGTCAGGTAATCTATATTTACTGATTTTACTATTTATTTTAGTCACAAATATAATTTAGTATTACTGATTCGACCTGAATACATTCCAATAAAAGCAATATTTAAGTTATGTATTTAATGTGACAAACCTTAAACCTGCCTTTTGGTATGTTATCAATGGTAAAATCATAAATAAATCGTAAATAATGTTTATAAAAAGAAAGAAATTACAAAATTAGGGTTCCTCTTTAAATATGATGAGCTTAATACAGTATGGCTGCATCCGAAATCACACACTCTCTTGAGTAGGTACTTATTTTGAATAACTAATTATTTCATGACCACTAAAAAGGTGTGTTCTGTATAGTATGAGTGTGTATGAATGTAATCCGGACGCACTAGATCCTCCATGTTGTCATTATCATGTGACCAGCGTCAGTTACGTCACTTCACTGCGATTCACAAATCCTCTCCCGTGACCTCATGGGACAGTAGTGTCCATCGTATACACACTTCAGGATCTCACTGGAAGTAGTTGATCATCCAGGGACTTTTTGCCTCTTTTATGAGTACTGTGAATTCAGACATACTACTTGTCACAAACTGTTTATCACCTTCTATAAGTACGTGATTTCGGATGCAGGTTTTGTGTGTGTGTGTGTGTGTGTGTGTGTGTGTGTGTGTGGTTCAGGAATTCCCCTACAATCTAGGGACAAAGTGTCCCACAAAGATGGCAATATCTGAAATCTTAGTCCTTGTGGGACATTTTTTGGTGTGTGTGTGTATGTGTGTACGAGTGTGTCGAAGCTTGTGGCCATGGCCAATATAATGCATAAACTGACACTTATTTCACAAAATATTTATTTAAAATTCACTCAAATAGATCTGAGTGAAAAAAAAAAAAAGTGGGCCTCATTCATTAAACACAAGCAGAATGAATTTCTGTGTTCTTCTTCAACTCATCACAGCATGATTTACTAAAACAGAAATGCTTTGTACGTACATTTTGGAACAGATAGCCTACAGTTTTGTCTGATTAATGGGCTGATTTCACTACTTCCTTCTCTGCAGGGTACATGCTACTGTTTAGCAGACAAACCTGAGTCTCTCACTGTGATGTGACGATACAAACACACCTGAAACTCCTCATCAACAAACCTCACACTCTCAGCTGCTCTGGGGCTGAAGCCGGCTATGCTGCCGGATCACATTCATTATTGATTTATGATGATCAGACCAGCACAATCTCACAGGAAAACAACTATATTACAAGACGGTGATTTCATGTTAAAACGTACAATGTTGACGCAAGAAAGTCCTTCCCCCTTAACATAGCCGTCACTGGGGTGTGTGCAGATCAGAAATAAAAGGGAACATACAAATTCATACAAATTAGCCACCAAATCGCCAAAATGTGAAATAGTTATGAATTAGCATGAAATTGTGTTGAGAAAAAAACTATTCCCACATCAGGAAGTATAGGTTATGACTGGAATGAAAATACTAGTATGCATACTGAAGAGTGTTTACTGTATTCTGCTGACTGTGTTCATTATGTGAAACAGTATATAGTAGAATTAACATGGTTGAGACTGAAGTGTGCAACAATGTTGGCTTACACTTTATTTTAGGGTGTCTTTGTTACAGTGTAATTATACATTAACTACATGTACTTAAATTAGGGTTTGGTTTAGGATTAGGATTAGTTGCATGTAATTATGCATATAAGTAACTACATTTAACATGTGTAACAAGGACACTGTAAAATAAAGTGTTACCCAATGTTGCCAATTCATTCATTATTTTGGATTTTAATCCAAAAATCAGTTTCAGGAAAAAAGGATTTTTCACACTGAACAAGGCGCTCTTCTGCATACCGCACATTTTGACCAAATGGTGACTTGGATATTACTCTATTCACACACTGTGCAAAGTATCATATTTTCCAGAATGTAAGTCACTTTTTTAACCATTTTAAATACGCTGTGACTTATATAATGCAATTGACGTCAAGCACTTAAAAGTTTATTTGTATAGTGTATTTCACTTTAAATAATTGAATTTAGGTTTGGTGTTTATAATAAATAGCACAATAATTTATTTTTGTTTTATTCTTACATTTTTCATTTCTGTTCTGAATACCGTTAAACTTAAAGTCCCCCTTTAGTCAATAATTGTATCCCTTAAAACTCATCTTTGATCATCAAAATGACATATTTAAAAGTTTTTTTTTTTTATTCTTCATGCCTTAAAATAGCTTGAATGTAACTCTACTTGCCTCATTTAGTATAAGCGGTTCTATGAATATGCAAATGAGCCCCGCCTCCACTCACTCACAGCAATGCACTCATTGACGATCACACGTTGATCTGATTGGTTACAAGGTAGTTCAATTCAATGCAATTCTGACCCCGTGTGACTTATACACTGTAAAATATAATTTGTTGTTTCAACTTAAAAAAGTAAGTGTTCATGCTGCCTTTTAAATATCCAAGTTGTTGCAACTTCACATCAGCACGAACACTTCTTTTTTTTAAGTAAAACATTCAGTGTAGTCAGTGTAGTCAGGTGTGACTTTTTTCCAGAAAATACGATATGCATACTATGAAAATAAAACAAGTAATACAATACTATTCCATTCCAAACACGTCCTTAAACCAGAGCGAAGGCCTAACAGAAAGAGCGTAGCAGAAATGTTGTGTACACTTACAAACATGTGAAAAAAGAACAACATTACAGCTGAATGGCTGAAAGAAAATAAATAATGAATGATCAGGACTTTACAACAGCTCTCTTTCTCTCCAGCTTGTCTTAAAGGCTGAGATTGCGAGTTATCTCGGGGACTTGTGGCGTCTGAGAGGCAGACGCTGCCATTAGCAGCCGGAGAGTGGTGTTTATTGTCCAATTAGAGGCAGGCACATCTACCTGTAATCTCCTCTACAGGTGTGAGCCTCCTCTGGGGCCCCGGCCATGGGAAGCCAGTCATCAGCTGTCAGAGACCAACTCTTTGATCTGCTCATGCCTGGAGCTTCTCCGGCTCTGAGACCTTACCTTTCCGCCACGAGCGCTCAAGGAGATTTATGGCGCTGTGAGACACACACATACAGAGACACAGGCATGAAGATGCCTTCCTGTCGATGACGGATGCTCCTGAAGTCGTGAGTCATGCGATTTATTCGTTTCGTCTGACAGAGACAGAGCTGCGTTCTCCTGCGAGGAGCGTTTGATCAGTCATAAGTAAATCATTTCCTTTAGCTCTCAACACTGCTGCCAGACTGAAAAACAAATATGACAATATAATTTACTAGAGACAGGGTAGTGCTGCTGACATACCAGAGGAGAAAACAAGCATTCCTTGGTCGACTTATGCACCGTGTCTCAATCTGGGTGTAGTTTCGCTACGTCATGAATCAGTAGGACGGTGCAGTGATGACGTAGGTTGGCATCAAAAAACCCGAAAGGATTTTTCCACTGGCTGAAAATAAGCTCTGCGACCAACAAACGTTTACCAGTTTTGTTTGTCACGATAATCTTCACAAATCAACTTTTATGAGGCCTATTAAAATCGGCGGAAACATAAAGCTAAACGGATGCTACAAACGAACTACCCCGCGGTCACATGACTTCAACATCATCTGGCAACTCTTTCAGTCTTTATTAAAAAACATTTTACCTTAAAGTTTGAGTTTGAATAGTTTGCAAGAGCGTGATAAACACGACGAGGCTGTGAAAGTGGACTAGATGAGTATTTGTTCAGCTTGATGATGTTTAGTGTCCCATTTAGTCATTTGTTAGCAACCGCCTTTTCAAGTCAAGTAAAAGCTTTACCAAGGCGAATTACTGATGTATGCACTGATGTTTGGGGGTTTAAATACTCAGGCCGAGTAAACAAGTAAAACAGAACAGGTGTATTAACAACCAAGGTGACTAACTATAACTGTTACACTATGCCTGTCTTTTGGGCTTTTAGTATGAATATGTCAGCCTTACTGTTATCTATAAGCTAGTGTGCTACACAACAAAATGATTCCCATTTAGAAGATATAAGTGTTCAAAACGTACAGTCTCTCACTTCCACCAATATGGATCAAAGATTTTGATGGCATCACTCTGCACTTCAGCTTCTCATCAGATTTTCTGTCCAATCAAATGCTCTCTAGAATCTGAAGCTCCGCCCCCTACATTATAAATAGACGCTGTTCACACATTTACTATTTTCTACATGGTGAATGGCACATAGTGTACTATATAGGGGCTATTGGCTATTTAAAAAAGGGGAGGAGCTGTTCGATATGTCCCGCCCTGTTTTCTTGTTTCAGTGGAAATCACGTCACCACATTGAATAATGCTGCGCGTTTCAAGGCACTTCAGTGGGCCTTTAAATTAAACAAAGCAACCAACATTTCAGTTTATGGTGCTGTTGTAATTGGGGATTTGAGATTTGAGATTTGAAGTGAATACAAAATATGACAGCAAATTATTTTAGAATAAGGTTAGAATTATTGTATTATTATTCCAATCCGCTTCGTCTATTTGACGCGAATGCCCTCTCCAGCACATTGAAGTCTGCCAAGTTAAACATAGACTCAGGATTATCCTTTATGCAAAATGGAAATACTTTCTTGAATTTGTAACATTTAAATCGTTACAAATTCAAATGTCGTTATCCGTTTAGCTCGCCTCTGGCCCGCCTATATCAGATAACCCGATGTGATTGGTGCAGCTCGGATACAGGGGCATATTTAATGAGCATCATTACTTGACGCCAGAGTAACTCGCTGAGCAAATTCAACTTGTGCTCCCGCGAGAACTCTGGATTTCCAGGGTATGAAAACTGAGGTGTCACAATATAATTCGTGCTTATCATCTCTGAACAGTAATGCCCGCTTTGTTTGATTTGATTGGCCATCTGTTAGACCGCTGAAAAATGCTGGTATGAAGGTAACAAGCCACACAGTCCACACTCTGGAGCTCTTTCACAAGGCCCTGTGGATATATGCTGTGTGTAAACAGGTTCATTTACAGTAAAAAGAAGGAATGTCATTCTGCATTAGGTCATCTTTAAGGGAAGTGAGGTTCACTGCCACTTTTTGGACACAGATGAGCCAATCAGAGGAAGATTTGCCTTCCCATTCTTTTTGGAATGATGCATTATGGGTAACTTTGGCTGTGTCAACTAAATGGCTTTGTTTAGAAAGGAATACCAGTGTACTGTTTACCACACACTGTGCAATACTGCCAAAAAATGATTTTTAAGTTAATGTGTGCTACATTGTTGTCGCAATGCAAGGGCTTAATATGTACATATTTAATTCAGGGAGTGACATATTCTGAATTTGCATAATATACTTGTACTACTTTTACTTTTTCTAAAGCAGATATAGAACGAGCGGTATGCTAGAATTCAGCAATAGAGATATTATGTGCTAACTTTTGGCAGTGTGATTACTTCCGGTTCAAGCTCTTTTTACACACTGCATATTTTGGCAAATGTTGGTTATCTGGTGTTTCTATGCACAGAAATTAGCATATTGTACATATTGCAGAAATTGTAATAATAGTATGGTAGAGCCATTCCAAACATGATCCAACATGTGCACCATCTACAATCTGCCACGCTGTGTTCAGTAATGCATTATGGGTAATGTAGTTTATGAATGAGTTTTCTTAAATATCCTGACATGGTTTTCTTGGAAGGTTTCTCTCACATGGTTCTGCTTAAGGCATGTTGTTTCACCAAACAAATAACAGTAACTGTATCTGTGCAACCGCACTGTAAATTATGTGGCTCTCCATTTAAATACTGTGACACTTACATATTACCTTTCAAATTTTGCATGTTGTGTTTTATGGGGTCAGAAACCTCTGGTATTAAAAAGTGTTTAATACAAAATAATTGTGTTACTGAGCTTTCACAATGTACTCAACACTTGGCAATACAATCACTCAAAGACCCACAAAAATCTGAGTTTTAAAAAACAAAATGCTTAACTAATATATTTTGTCAGTCATAAATTCAAATACTGGGATGAAATCAAGCAAATGAAATTAACACAGCATGTTCAAAATATTTTCCCAACTCTTTAAACATCTCCGCAGAAAGTCATCAGAATCCAGACAAAACCAAAAGACTGGAGAAAAACATTTTCATGCTCAAGCAAGATCATTTGCAATGATTCATTGGTGTTTCCCATATGATGTGAATTACTGTGCTGGCTCCCAGTCCTTCAGTCCTTTTTGAGTCTTTTCAAGTTTTTGAGTCTCTTCTGCTCTTTGATATTGTATGGAAATGAGACATTTTAATGGGAAATGAAAACCACATGAGCACACAGCTGTGATGAGATGAGTTTGGGGGCGGGGTTTAGTCTGGTGGGGGCGGGGCTTTTCTGGTGCCACTCTTGACATCATCAGTTTGACCTGCAGTAAGACACTGAGTGAACTACAGCCACTGATGTTGGAGGTCACCAGTCTGTTCTGGGAACAGTGTTGCTTTCAGTCATATTAGGTGAGCATCCGGTGCAGTTAAGCCTCAGGGTGAGACATTGTTGAAGAGGTTATAATGTTAGTAGACTGTTCAGAACGACTTCATGGCATACCTCTAAATTATTTAATACAAATAAAAGCACCAAACATTACACATAAATGCATAAACGAATAACTTATTTTACAGTGTCCTCAATTGTTACATGTTTTACAGATATAAACTATGCATAATTACATGCAACTATAACCAAACCTTAGTCCTAATCCTATAGGAAGTACAGGTAGTTAATTATTTTTACTCAGTAATTGTATAATTACACTGTAACAAGGACACCTTAAAATAAAGTGTAACCAAAACTTATTTCTACTCGTATACGTTAAAGGGAATCTTCATTGTTTTGTATGCTGTTATAATTTTTTTCTCCCTGTGAAACACAAAAGTGCACGTTTACCAAAATGTCCTGGCTGCTCTTTAGCATTACAGTGAAATTATTGATAGTGATCAGTGTCTGTCAAGCTTCAAATGACCAAAAAAATGCTCAATTTGACAAATTATATAATGTAGTCCAATCAGATTGGCCTCTTATTTCAAATTACCGCTGCAATTGTAGAAATGTGACATTAACAATATATACACAGAGAGGATTCATTTATTCAATATTAGTTTCTTTGAGTGGAATTATCTGGAAACGGGGGGGTTAGTGATAAGGTTTGCCTGGTGTGCTGCAAACAGGCTTCTTCATTTCATAAATTAGCATTTTGTTAGGCTACCGATATGACTGGAGTCATTGTCTCATGTGAGTGCTCTTGTGAAAAAGAAGTGTGCTTAATTGTATTAAACGTGCATTTGTAGTGTGCTTCAAATCTTAAAAGTATAATAAAAACTGTACTTGCAGATAATAAAAGGTCACCCAAGTGCACATAAAGAGAATGCACTTTTAAAAAGGGCACTTTGTAATGATGTCAAATTAAAAGGTTTATTTTAAAATACACTTTAAATCATTTTGTTTTAATTATCTTTTGACATGGTTTAAAGAAGTATACTTTTTTTTTGTTGACTATATAAAGCACATATAAAGCACTAATACATGACATACAAGTGTCAATAGAAGTAATTAAGATATTACACATAAAGATGTACTTAAGTCCTCTTAAGAGTGCACTTAAGTTTAACGAGTCTTGAGATCAATCACAATGCAACACATTATGTTTTGAATTTAATGTAAGAGCAATGAGATTTGAGATCTTCAAAAGGAAAAATTGTCAATGAATAATGACTTAAAGTTGTACGGATTTACTTTGTAACACTTTATTGTGATGGTCCCCTTCAGACAATTTGTTGACTAAGTAACTTTGCAACTACATGTAAACTAACTCTCATTAGAGTATTAGTAGACTTCGGCTTAATATCTGCTAACTCTTTATTGTGATGCTCCTCAACAGATATTCTACTGTTTATAAGTATAAGTCAACTTATTCTACTAACCCAAACCTAACAGTCTAATACTCTAATGAGAGTAAGATGACATGTAGGTGCAATGTTACCTATAGTCAACAAAATGTCTAAAGGGGACCATCAAAATAAAGTATAACTGAAAAGAGCAGCTTTTGCTAAACCTTTCATTTTGTGTTCCACGTAAGAAATCAGTCATGCAGGGTTTTGAACACCATGAGGGGTGAGTAAATGTTGAACGAATTGCCCGTTGAACTATCCCTTTATTTATAAAGTTTTAGTAGATCTTCTTCTCGAGATCAAATATTTCGGAACATCTACTTTTTGAGTCATGTGCTCAAACGTTTGTCCTAGTGATTTGAAGGCCACACTAAGACATGCATCTCATCTGATGCGCAGCAGGGAGCATTTATCTAGATTTTAGATCAATATCAACTGACGCAGATGTCATTAATTTTTTCAAAAAAAAAAATACATTAAACAACCCCAGCAAACCCAGCATGCACATTAGCTGCTGATTTGCATAACAGAAGCTTTGCTCAAACTGGAGATTTGGACTTTAAATGTAGATGAAACACGCAACCTGGTGAGGGAAATTAATAATTTTGAGTGTAACATCAAAGGCTGGCGTCTTCTCTGCTCCAGTGGGGACAGCAGCGGCCGCGTCTTCCTTCTGCATGTTACGTCCTGTTTGGGATTAGAGACCAATGAAGAAGAAGCCATTAGAGAAGATGAAAAAGAGTTTAAAAACAGCAGGATGCTGGGTAATTATTTCCTAAATGCACGACATCCTGATGTTGCACTGAACAATGTGGCTCCCTTGCAGTGCGCACAGCACAGGTATGATAGAGATGGCATGCACACTCACTCTCTCTCTCTCTCTCTCTCTTTCTCTCTCTCTCTCTCTCTCTCTCTCTCTCTCTCTCACACACACACACACACAGCCAAACCAGAACATGCATATTCTGTCACACACACACACTTTTTTAAAATGAAAAGCAGATGCTTCACCGCAGAAACACAGTCCTGTGCAAACAACACAAATTCTTGTTATTCTTGTTACAAGTTTACTTATCAGACTACAATATTGTGCTAAAGGATTAGCGTGACAAACTACATTAAGGTTTCAGTGATTATGCAGTGGGGTAAAAGTAGTAAAAATTGGGTAAAACCTTAAAGGGATGCTTCATCCAAAAATAAAAATTCTGTCATTAGTTATTCACATCAGTTATGATTAACGGAAGCTCCAGCATGTTCGCTTGACGTACAAGACCCAGTGAAGTTCATTCGCGTGTTACGCATCACGTTTGAGCTTCTGCAAGAACCAATGAGATTCATTCTCGTGTTACGCATCACGTTTGATCTTCTGCAAGAACCAATGAGGTTCATTCTTGTGTTACGCAACACGTTTGAGCTTCATCAAGAACCAATGAGGTTCATTCTTGTGTTACGCAGCACGTTTGAGCTTCTGCAAGAACCAGTGAAACTCATTCTTGTGTTACGCATCGCGTTTGAGCTTCTGCAAGAACCAGTGAAACTCATTCTTGTGTTACGCATCGCGTTTGAGCTTCTGCAAGAACCAGTGAAACTCATTCTCGTGTTACGCATCACGTTTGATCTTCTGCAAGAACCAATGAGGTTCATTCTCGTGTTACGCATCACATTTGATCTTCTGCAAGAACCAGTGAGGTTCATTCTCGTGTTACGCATCACGTTTGATCTTCTGCAAGAATGAGGTTCATTCTCATGTTACACATCACGTTTGATCTTCTGCAAGAACCAATGAGGTTCATTCTCGTGTTACGCATCACATTTGATCTTCTGCAAGAACCAGTGAGGTTCATTCTCGTGTTACGCATCACGTTTGAGCTTCTGCAAGAACCAATGAGGTTCATTCTCGTGTTACGCATCACGTTTGAGCTTCTGCAAGAACCAATGAGGTTCATTCTCGTGTTACGCATTACGTTGGATATTCTACTAGAACCATTGAGCTTCATTCTTGTGTTACGCATCGCGTTTGATCTTTTGCAAGAACCAATGAGGTTCATTCTCGTGTTACGCATCGCGTTTTATCTTTTGCAAGAACCAATGAGGTTCATTCTCGTGTTACGCATCGCGTTTTATCTTTTGCAAGAACCAATGAGGTTCATTCTCGTGTTACGCATCGCGTTTGAGCTTCTGCAAGAACCAATGAGATTCATTCTTGTGTTACGCAGCACGTTTGAGCTTTTGCAAGAACCAATGAGGTTCATTCTCGTGTTACGCATTACGTTTGATATTCTGCTAGAACCAATGAGATTCATTCTCGTGTTACGCATTACGTTTGATATTCTGCTAGAACCAATGAGGTTCATTCTCGTGTTATGCATCACATTTGAGCTTCATCAAGAACCAATGAGATTCATTCTCTCGTTACGCATCACGTTTGATCTTTTGCAAGAACCAATGAGGTTCATTCTCGTGTTACGCAGCACGTTTGATCTTCTGCAAGAACCAATGAGATTCATTCTTGTGTTACGCACCACGTTTGAGCTTTTGCAAGAACCAATGAGATTCATTCTCGTGTTACGCATTACGTTTGATATTCTGCAAGACCCAATGAGGTTCATTCTCATGTTACGCATCACGTTGGAGCTTCATCAAGAACCAATGAGATTCATTCTCTCGTTACGCATCACGTTTGATCTTTTGCAAGAACCAATGAGGTTCATTCTCGTGTTACGCATCACGTTTGATCTTCTGCAAGAACCAATGAGGTTCATTCTCGTGTTACGCATCACGTTTGAGCTTCTGCAAGAACCAATGAGGTTCATTCTAGTGTTACGCATCACGTTTGATATTCTGCTAGAACCAATGAGGTTCATTCTAGTGTTACGCATCACGTTTGATATTCTGCTAGAACCAATGAGGTTCATTCTAGTGTTACGCATCACGTTTGAGCTTCATCACGAACCAATGAGGTTCATTCTAGTGTTACGCATAACGTTTGATATTCTGCTAGAACCAATGAGGTTCATTCTAGTGTTACGCATCACGTTTGAGCTTCATCACGAACCAATGAGGTTCATTCTAGTGCTACGAATCACGTTTGAACATCATCAAGAACCAATGAGGTTCATTCTAGTGTTACGCATAACGTTTGATATTCTGCTAGAACCAATGAGGTTCATTCTAGTGTTACGCATCACGTTTGAGCTTCATCACGAACCAATGAGGTTCATTCTAGTGCTACGAATCACGTTTGAGCATCATCAAGAACCAATGAGGTTCATTCTAGTGTTACGCATAACGTTTGATATTCTGCTAGAACCAATGAGGTTCATTCTAGTGTTACGCATCACGTTTGATATTCTGCTAGAACCAATGAGGTTCATTCTAGTGCTACGAATCACGTTTGAGCATCATCAAGAACCAATGAGGTTCATTCTTGTGTTACGCAGCACGTTTGATATTCTGCAAGAACCAATGAGATTCATTCTCGTGTTATGCAGAGCGTTTGAGCTTCATCAAGAACCAATGAGGTTCATTCTCGTGTTGCGCATAATATTTGAGCTTCATCAAGGACCAATGAGGTTCATTCTCGTGTTACGCATCGCGTTTGATCTTTTGCAAGAACCAATGAGGATCATTCACGTGCTACGCAGAACGTTTGATATTCTGCAAGAACCAATGAGGTTCATTCTCGTGTTACGCATCGCGTTTGAGCTTCTGCAAGAACCAATGAGATTCATTCTTGTGTTACGCATCGCGTTTGATCTTTTGCAAGAACCAATGAGGATCATTCTCGTGTTATGCAGAACGTTTGATATTCTGCAAGAACCAATGAGGTTCATTCTTGTGTTACGCAGCACGTTTGATATTCTGCAAGAACCAATGAGATTCATTCTTGTGTTACGCAGCACGTTTGATATTCTGCAAGAACCAATGAGATTCATTCTCGTGTTATGCAGAACGTTTGATATTCTGCAAGAACCAATGAGGTTCATTCTCGTGTTACGCAGAACGTTTGAGCTTCAGCAAGAACCATTGAGGTTCATTCTCGTGTTACGCATCGCGTTTGATCTTTTGCAAGAACCAATGAGGATCATTCACGTGCTACGCATCGCGTTTGAGCTTCTGCAAGAACCAATGAGATTCATTCTTGTGTTACGCATCGCGTTTGATCTTTTGCAAGAACCAATGAGGATCATTCACGTGCTACGCATCGCGTTTGAGCTTCTGCAAGAACCAATGAGATTCATTCTCGTGCTACGCATCGCGTTTGAGCTTCTGCAAGAACCAATGAGGATCATTCTCATGTTACGCATCGCGTTTGAGCTTTTGCAAGAACCAGTGAGGTTCATTCTCATGTTACGCATCGCGTTTGAGCTTCTGCAAGAACCAATGAGGTTCATTCTCATGTTAGGCAGCACGTTTGAGCTTCTGCAAGAACCAATGAGGATCATTCTCATGTTACGCATCGCGTTTGAGCTTTTGCAAGAACCAGTGAGGTTCATTCTCATGTTACGCATCGCGTTTGAGCTTCTGCAAGAACCAATGAGGTTCATTCTCATGTTAGGCAGCATGTTTGAGCTTCTGCAAGAACCAATGAGGTTCATTCTCATGTTAGGCAGCACGTTTGAGCTTCTGCAAGAACCAATGAGATTCATTCTCGTGTTACGCATCGCATTTGAGCTTTTGCAAGAACCAATGTGGTTCATTCTCGTGTTACGCATCACGTTTGAGTTTTTGCAAGAACCAATGAGGTTCATTCTCATGTTACGCATCGCGTTTGAGCTTCTGCAAGAACCAATGAGGTTCATTCTCATGTTACGCAGCACGTTTGAGCTTCTGCAAGAACCAATGAGATTCATTCTCGTGTTACGCATCACGTTTGATCTTCTGCAAGAACCAATGAGGTTCATTCTCATGTTACGCATCGCGTTTGATCTTCTGCAAGAACCAATGAGGTTCATTCTCGTGTTACGCAGCACGTTTGAGCTTCTGCAAAAACCAATGAGATTCATTCTCGTGTTACGCATCGCGTTTGAGCTTTTGCAAGAACCAATGAGGTTCATTCTCATGTTACGCAGCACGTTTGAGCTTTTGCAAGAACCAATGAGGTTCATTCTCGTGTTACGCAGCACGTTTGAGCTTCAGCAAGAACCAATGAGATTCATTCTCATGTTACGCAGCACGTTTGAGCTTTTGCAAGAACCAATGAGGTTCATTCTCATGTTACGCAGCACGTTTGAGCTTTTGCAAGAACCAATGAGGTTCATTCTCATGTTACGCATCGCGTTTGAGCTTTTGCAAGAACCAGTGAGGTTCATTCTTGTGTTACACATCGCGTTTGATCTTCTGCAAGAACCAATGAGGTTCATTCCCGTGTTACGCATCACGTTTGATCTTCTGCAAGAACCAATGAAGTTCATTCTCGTGTTACGCAGCACGTTTGAGCTTCAGCAAGAACCAATGAGATTCATTCTCATGTTACGCAGCACGTTTGAGCTTTTGCAAGAACCAATGAGGTTCATTCTCATGTTACGCAGCACGTTTGAGCTTTTGCAAGAACCAATGAGGTTCATTCTCATGTTACGCATCGCGTTTGAGCTTTTGCAAGAACCAGTGAGGTTCATTCTTGTGTTACACATCGCGTTTGATCTTCTGCAAGAACCAGTGAGGTTCATTCTCATGTTACGCAGCACGTTTGAGCTTTTGCAAGAACCAATGAGGTTCATTCTCATGTTACGCATCGCGTTTGATCTTCTGCAAGAACCAATGAGGTTCATTCTTGTGTTACACATCGCGTTTGAGCTTCTGCAAGATCCAATGAGGTTCATTCTTGTGTTACGCATCACGTTTGATCTTCTGCAAGAACCAATGAAGTTCATTCCCGTGTTACGCAGCATGTTTGAGCTTCTGCAAGAACCAATGAGGTTCATTCTCATGTTACGCATCGCGTTTGATCTTCTGCAAGAACCAATGAGGTTCATTCTCGTGTTACACATCGCGTTTGATCTTCTGCAAGAACCAATGAGGTTCATTCTCATGTTATGCATCACGTTTGATCTTTTGCAAGAACCAATGAGGTTCATTCTTGTATTACACATCGCGTTTGAGCTTCTGCAAGAACCAATGAGGTTCATTCTCGTGTTACGCATCGCGTTTGAGCTTCTGCAAGAACCAATGAGATTCATTCTTGTGTTACGCATCGCGTTTGATCTTCTGCAAGAACAAATGAGGTTCATTCTCGTGTTACGCAGAACGTTTGCATCCCTAGCACTCATATTAGTTCAAAGTTAATTAATAGTTTATAAACTATAGTAAATACATTAATAGACTATATACCAATGGTGAGTTATTCAGTTATTGTCACTGTAATTAACAAAGTGTTACTGTCAAATTGGCTCATATGTAAAGAATTATATAATGCTTTAACAACTTATTAAATATAAATAGTTCTCACTTTAGATTAGCACATGGAAAATGAAAAAATGTTGTTAATTACAGTTTTTCTGAATTGCTAAAACACTAAACCAATTTTTCGAATAAATCACCCCTTTCTGTAAAATATTGTTGAACACAACTACAACACATTTGTCATCATTTACACACAATGACTCAAAATTGTTCACACTTATTTCTAATGTTGTGACCAAATCAACTGTACATAATACAAGTCAGTTCAGAGTCCCAAAATTGACTCAAAATGTTGCATTTTACAAATGGTACAATATATGCGGGAGAAGAGGAAGAGTATGTGTGTAAGAGGTGGTGAACAAGGAGGAAGAGGATGAGGAAGAGGGAGAGGGAGAGGAAGAGCAGGTGTGGAGAATGTTGTCCAGGCTGGATCTGCTTTAGGGTTTTTCTCTTCTCCTGCAGAGATTGTCTGTGATGTGGACAAACTCCTCAGACTGACTCAACACGAAGACATGATGCTAAAGCAGAATCAATCTCTCACTGACCTTGATTCTGCAGTTGCACAACTCTTCTGAGTGACTGTAACAATCGTTTTCATTTAGAGTTTTTTACTGTAACCTTTTTGGCTTTTGCAGTTGTGTCACTGTATTTTCACCATATACAGACATTTGATCGGCCTGCTATACAATACCCAGTATTCTATACTTGCAGTGCATATAGCATACAATTTATTCACCTTACTACTGTAAATTGTTGTAAGTAATTGCAAAATTAGTTTACTATGTTAAAACACATCTGTAGTGTTTATAATATTGACTCGCTGTGTGTATGGTCTGAAAGCATTATTTGATTTTGAGCACAGATAAAATGGTTTTGAGGCAATTGTTGGATTTTGCCAGAAGAGTCAGAGGTTCTGTGAATGTGGTTTGAGAATTTGGTTTTGTGTTTGAGGTTTTGAGAGAGTGAGTGATGATTTCAAGAAATGTGTTTCAGAAAAACTGTAAGTGCTTTAATCAAGCCTCTACTGGACATTAATTACATTAGTATTAAGAGTTACTTAAAATGTTTACAAATACATTAAACACAGACACACACACACACACACACACACACACACACACACACACGTTGGGTTTCCATGTTTTATATTCCATAGAAATTATTTTATTATTTTTTTAACTGTACAAACTGTATTCTATCAACTAACAACGTGACCTTATGAGTGTTTGTATGTATTTCATATTGACAGCATTATGTTATTTAATTTTTTTTTTTGTATTTGTAAACGTTTTAAGGAACTCTTAATGCTAATCTAATTAATGTCCAATAAAGGCTGGATTAAAGCACTTAATTAATGACGGTTTCCAATTTTCCGCGACCTAATCTAAAGTGAGAAATATTTACGGTTAATAAATTGTTAACAATGTCTATAAATGTATTAACTACAGTTTATAAACTATAAATGACCTATAATAGTTTGTAAATACTTTATTACTATAAAGTGTTACTTAATTATTTATTTATTTAATTCTTTACTTATTCGTGTACCGTTTTGCATTTCATCATTTTATAAAAGCAATAATCTCAAGAGATTTCAAGTGGGTTGTAGGTATTGCGCCATGTTTAATGCGGTAAAATCTCTGTCCTCTCGTGCTCTATTGCTTCAATAAAGATGTAGAGGCTGTGATGACGCCGCGCTGCAGAAATAAAGCAGGACACATTCAGTCTGTTCTTGTCAACTTAACCTCCCCTTCATAAAAACATTAAAAAAAAAGACCCCTCCTCCAGGCACTCTTCCCCACACTTCACAATCCCTCGCTCCATTTGAAAGGAGGAGAGGATAGAGCGGCTGCCACTGCCTCAATTACACAAAGACTCAGTGACCCCCAACCGGTTACATTCACTCTGCCTGCGGCTTTCTCCGCAGGAATTCAAAAGACCTTTTAGCCATGCGGACCGAACACGGGCCACCCTCTCCTCCCCTCTCTCGCTCGCTCAGATTAATCATGTGTGAAATGGAGGCTGCTAACTGCCGATGTCACAGGTTGAGTTTGTGCCAGGTTGGGCCGACTCTGAACGGTGGCGCTCCGTTAGGCAGGTGTTAATAAAGACTAACGGGTCTGCCGGGGTCAAACATGCTTACATGCATGCACTAACTCGCTGTATTACATGCAAACCCTTCTGGATCAGAGATGTTTGCGTTTTTCCCCTCAGTCTCTGTGACGCACTCTGATCTCCAGTAATTTGCCTGTGAATGCAGAGGTTATGTATTGTTCTGTAATTGGAGGTACCGAAATTAGGCCTGGTGAATGGCGTATTATCACACCCGATTCAGTCATTACTGCATCTGATCACGGCTCACTGGAGATAATATCCACATCACACTTCTCCATCATCTCAAACAGACTCCACTCAAACACGGATTGAACTGATGAATATGAATATCATATCTATAATGCTGCTGTGAATGAAGGGTAAGACTAGATTCGGCAGAGGGACATTTGATTTATCATGCTTCATACTAAGTCATTTTTTTTATCATATTGTTGTGCGGGAGAGACAGCTGAGATATTAAAGAGATCTCATTTTGTTTCTTTCTTGAGGGAAAATGTTATTTCTTAGAAATTGCATAGACTAAATGGACTTAGATGTTTCTCTGATTTTCTTAAATGTCAATAACATTTTAATAATCTGAAGAACTTTACCCACTAAATAACATTTTGTTCAGAGGAAAGTTTCCATAGATGTTA
>NC_137130.1:35304801-35414801 GCF_949319135.1 Squalius cephalus
AAACACTTACAAGCGTACAATTACTACAGTGTCAGATATAGTGCTGTCTGTGTACGAGCTGATATAAACACACAAACACCGTCAGAACCTTTGACTTTGTGCACAAACTCACTCTTGTGAAGAAGAAGAATCCTAAAATATATCTAAAAATAAAACTGCTCTTGCAGATAATATAATATTATTGAAATAAAAGGCCACTTAAGTGTACTTAAAGAGAGAAAAGTGCACTTTGTAATAACGTCAAATTAAAAGTTTCACTTTAAAGTACATTCTAAATCAATATTTTTTTTTTTAAGAATTACACTTATTTTGATGTGTTGACTAACATAAATAGTTCTTGATTATCAGTGTTATTCAATATTACATTTAAAGTTAATATATTTAAAATGTACTAATTTGCAACTTCGTCATTACAAATGTGTAATTATAAATATATGACAAGTTTTAATGACATCAAAGTATATTTTAGTTTACCATAAATGCTTGTCAGCAGAAGTAATTATCACTGTAAAAGTTGCTGCCTTAAATCTAAGTACAATCAACTTGGATGTTTAAGTCATTTCAACTCAAATGACATTAAACTGATTTAAAAATGAGTTGAATCTTGTATAACTCATAAAAAAGGTGAAAATCGCAGTCAAAGCACTGTAAAAACATGTCGTCACAACTTAATGATAATATAATCTTTTTACAGCGTAAAGACGTGCTTAAGTCTAAAGTTCTAGAGTTCTAAAAGTTCTAAAAGTTCAACTAATTGCATTTCATATAAATTTGAACTATAATACATTTTTATTTAAATGTAATTAATATGCAATTAAGTGTTCGAACGCATTACATTGAGTTTGCACTTATAAAAGTATACTTTTATAGTGTATTATGTATGTGATAAGAACTCTTTTTAAAATATACAAAGTGTAATTATTTTTCATAATTGCAATAATCATTGCAACAAAGGGCAATAAATCTCATTAAGAATTGTTTTGCAATTGATTAGGCACTTGACTCATACCTAATAATGTTACACTTTCATCAAACTTTTATTTCTGCCTGTAATGTAAAGTCCGAGCCTGAGAAAACGAATTGTTCCTCGTGATGTTTTTATGAGATAATGTAGACATGACTCTTATTGACATATTGAAACAGCCCTAATTCGTAACACCGAGGTCTCCCTCCACACGCAGTGTTTGTTGCACATATGAAAGGGAAGGCAGTGCGAGTGTAGGGTCCTCTGATCATAATCAGGGTATATTGTGGAGGGTCGTCCTGGCAGTGATTAGATAATGAATCTCTTAGACACTTCAGGTCTGATTCAGTACAACCATCATTATGTGGTAGGGCTGCTATAGCCGGCACACAGACAAAAAGCTAAATTGTGATTGGTGCTGAACAAGAACCAATCACTGCCTGTGTTACAGGTCTTCTCAAGAGGCAATGAGTCACGAGTCTGACCACTCACGGCACTCGCAGGGGGTCACATGACCTTTCATGAAGTTAAAGCCTACATGCTGTGTGAAACCCTTAACAGTAGACTCATCATTACACAACCACACACACACACACACACACACACACACACACACACACACACACACACACACACACACACACACAGACGTGGCTATGTACAGTGCATGCATACACATGCTAACTTTTACAGTCCAAAAATGTGTTTGCATACCAAATATGTGGTACTTGCAAGCTGAAGACTGTCTATATTCATTAAGCAAGCACACTTTGTCATTCATAAATCATGATGCACAATCGTTGAGTGGGGGACATGATCGGCATGTGTGTGTGTGTGTTGTGCGATTGGCCTGAAGGCATTTTATCTGACACCTCTCTGGAGCCGGCCGATGACAGCACAGACGTGCAAGACGTCATGACAATTATTCATACCGTATATCTCACATGTCACTCTAACCATGTCAAACAAGTCTGAGCTAGAGCAAATGATTCACTTACCTAAACAACAATACAAAACTGATTTTGCTTTTTATAACACAAACTAACAATGAGCAATACTTCTGCAGCATTTATTAATGTCAATCTCAACATTTACCAATACATTATTAAAGTCATTCTTGATGTTAACTAACATCAACAAAGGTTGATAAATGCTGTAAGAGTATGTTGCTCATCGTTAGTTGTTAGCAAATTAACAAATGAAACGTTATTGTAAAGTGTTACCTTCTTTTTGTGACAGTTCCAAGATTCCACCTGCAAAACAAAACAAAAGTTTCACTTGATAATATTTAATGATTCTACAAAACAAAACAAAACAAAACACAAGCTTTACTTTGTTACAATTTCATGATTCAATAGGATATCAGCAGTTTTATGATTCTATACTGTGTGTTATCAAACAAAACAAGAGCTTTAATTTGTTTCAGTTCTGTGATTCCATATAGGCAAAAACAAAACAAAAGCTTTGCTTTCAAAAAATGCATTATTATGTAGGTTAAAAAAATGTTTTGTTATTATATATGTTATCAAACAAAACAAATTCTTTTTAACTTTAATTCATTTTAGTTGATTCCATGATTCCATAAGCAAAACAAAAGCTTCACTTTGTAAAATTCCATGATTCTGTATGTTATAAAATATTATTTTGCAAAGAGTTTTATGATTCTGTGTGTTATCAAACAAAACAAGAGCTTTAATTTGTTTCAGTTTTGTGATTCTATAGGCAAAACAAAACAAAGGCTTTGCTTTCAAATAATGCAACTAAAAACAAAACAAAATATTCATTTTCAAAGGTTTTATTATTCTATATGCTATCAAACAAAACAAAAGCTTTAATTCATTTCAGTTCTATGATTGCATAGGCAAAACAAAACAAAGGCTTCACTTCTAATATTCCATTATTCTATCGGTTATCAACAAAACAAAACAAAATATTCTTTTTCAAAGAGTTTTATGATTCTATATGTTATAGGAAACAAATCAGAAGTATTAATTTGTATCAGTTCCATGACTCCAAGGCTTCACTTCTAATATTATAATATCTAATATCATTATATCAAGTTTAACAGATCAGGACATTCAACCAATGAAGAAATGTAAATATACGAGTCACCGTTTCATGACATTTCTAATTATTTGAATGTATATAATTAACAATTATAGATAAAGCATTATATGTAATAAAAAAAGTGGTAATAGGGTTTATGCCGCTCTGCCCCGCGTCACACACAGTGGTGTGTAAGGTAAAGTCTGCACTGCAGAAAGCTGCCGTGTTCTGGTCGTCCTGCTGAAATGAAGTTATCTAATCCCAGAGCTGCTAATGAGGCTGTTTTGGTGGCTCTGCTCTCTCTGAGGTACTCCACAGTATAAACAGTTCACTTACCCCACACAGAAAGGGGCTAATCAAGGGAATTATTGTTTTGCTGCTTCAATTTGCCGGCTCCCAGTTCTGCGGTGATTGGGAAGAAAATGTGCTATTGTTCTCTGCCTTAATGCTTGAACTTTAAGAGAGAGAGAAAAAATGATACGAGTCGGTCCTGATGGCCAGAAATATGTATATTAAAATTACTTGCACAATTGTGTTTGTATATATATATATATATATTTATTTTTTTCATTTTATATATATATATACCGCTTTTTACAATATAGATTATTTTAAAGCAGCTTTACAGTGATAACAGGAAAATAATGCAACAAAGATTGTTTCGGCTGTACAGCAGATCTAGTGATGGATCATTTTAGTTGTAAAAAAGTCATTAATTTAGTTTGTTTATATATATATATATACAGCCGCTCTGGAGAAATCAGTGATGTCATCGTCGAGCTCTGTTCAGTTCATATCAATAATATTGTTGAATATTAAATATAAGATTTCTGTCAGTATTTCATCATTCCAAGCAAGGATTCCTTTAAAATGTATCGTACAATATATTGTACAGTAATATTCTGTTGTTTCAGTATAGGCAAAACTCGAGCTGAATGCATAGATTAAAAAAAGAAAAGTCCTGCATCTTGAGCACTCTTGCATTTCCCTCATATTTACATTTCTCAGTGAGTGAAAGCGTGTGTTTGATGTCTGAATAAACACAGATAGCGGAGGACGAGCCGAGGGGAAATCTCCACAATTAGTCCTTTAACAACAGGTTGGGTAAAGTTCCCCGCACTTATGAGGGCACGGCGCCACAGCCGGCAGAAGAACGTGGAGAAATGAGCTCTGGAGGAGGGAAGAGGGAGAGAGGAGCCTCAGAAGTCAAGTCTATCTGGCAATTACCATTTTACTGCTGTTCTTTAGTTACTGTGTGTTTGGAGGGGCCATTAGCAGGTGTGTGTGTGTGTGTGTGTGTGTGTGTGTCTGCGCTGTCTGACCCAGCCAAAGCCTTCATCTGTAGAAGAACAGCCAGACGAGAGATCTGTAGAGCCACAACACCGGCACACACACGTGTTCACACACACCAGCAAACACAAGTGTTCATACACACACCAGCAAACACAAGTGTTCATACACACACCAGCAAATACAAGTGTTCACACACACAGACACACACCGGCAAACACAAGTGTTGTCACACACCGGCAAACACAAGTGTTCACACACACAGACACACACCGGCAAACACAAGTGTTCACACACACAGTCACACACCGGCAAACACAAGTGTTCACACACACAGACACACACCGGCAAACACAAGTGTTCACACACACAGTCACACACCAGCAAACACAAGTGTTCACACACACAGTCACACACCAGCAAACACAAGTGTTCACACACACAGACACACACACACAGTTTCAGACGGTTGAACAGCCTGTGAACAGATTCAACCTTTGAAGGTTTGCAGATCAACTAAACAGAAACTATAAAGCGTATATTTTAAAAACGTGTTCAAGAACTAATGAGCAAAATCGGTCCACCTTTCGATTTAGAAACAATAGTTTACATATTAAAGATACATCCGTTTTGTTTCACATCATGTAAGCTGTAATTTATGGTAAAGTCAGTGTATATTATATGATTGCAGTGAAGATGTCATTTGTCATGAGAGACGCTCAGTGCAGCAGTTGTGTGTATATTTGTATGTCTTGGTAACATTTACAATAAGGTTTCATTAGTTGACATTGAACAAAACATTTGTTACAGTATTTATTAATCTTTGTTAATAAAAATACAGTCGTTCATTGTTCATGTTAGTTAACAGTGCATTAGCTAATGTTAACAAATACAACTTTTGATTTTAACAGTGTATTAGTAAATGTTGAAATTAGCATTAATTTAGATTAATAAATGCTGTAGAAGTATTGTTCATTCTTAGTTTGTGTTAACTAAAGTAGTTAACTAATGTTAACTAATGAAACCTTATTGTAAAGTGTTACCGTTTTTTACATATCACATACTAGCTATTTACAGCTATTTGCTTATTGTCATGTATACAAACGTATCTGTGATTTATGGTAAATTGTAATGCATATATTATTTTAGATTTTCACAAGATGATGCAGATTTGTTCCGTATAGTCCAGTAATTTACATATCACATTAGAGCTATATATGTTTAATGTGATGCATGCAATCTATTTGTGTTTTGTTGCACAAACTGTATTTCATGATAAACTGGGTCTTTAATGCACATCACATTATTTGCATGTTAAAGATACATATGTGTTCTGCTTCAAATATAACCTGTCATTTATGTTAAATTCAGTGTATATTAAATGATTGTAGTTAGTGAAGCTGTCACTTGTCATGACAGACGTTGTGTGTATTTTTAAGGATATATATTGATGTCTTTTCTAGTTATTTACGTATCACATACTAGCTATTTACAGCTATTTGCTGATTGTCACGCATACAAACATATCTGTGATTTATGGTAAATTGTAATGCATTTATTATTTTAGATTCAAACTCCATTTTTAACAAGATGATGCTTTACATATTACATTAGAGCTATATGTTGAATGTATTTGGGTTGTGTTGCACAAGCTGTATTTTATGATAAACTGGGTGTTTACAGCACAGCACATTATTCCGATAACGCTCAACGTCCATTAGTAAGCATATGGCACATTGAGGACCGAGAACCGTGTCTTTTGTTGTCGATGGCTGCGAGATCACGTGATCGACATCATTCACTCAAATTACAGTCCTGAGTGCAGAACGCTTCCTGTGCGTGTTCTCACACGAGAAAAGGGAAGAGCACATCCAGATCACTTGCATTCCTTGGCTCGCCGTTAAGACGTTCAACACGAACGGTATTCAAGATCGTAAAAGCTACTTTACGAGTCTGTCAGACGAAGACATTCACCTCCGTCTGCAAAACAACTAAATAATCCGGTTACGTACACGAATGCATGATGGACTCGCCTTCGGCCGCGAGCGACAAACTACGGCGTGTCTGTAAACGCCGCGCAACTTGAAAACCTCATTTGTCGCGGGGTCGAAATGTTTTCTCTCCCTCACAAAGACACCTTTCCGAAATACTTCATTAACATAATATCACACAGGCCGAGAGCGCCGGGGAGATGAGACATTGAGAGGTTTCACTTGACAGGGAAGATAACCTTTCAAAGCGGCTCTGAGATTCATGCAGTCAAAGAATAGATATATCAGGACAGTCCCAGATTTCATTAGCTTTGAGAGACAATAATGGTTTTCATTCGTCTTTCACGGGAGCTCTCTGTCTGTCATTTCCCTCGCCCCGGCTTGATTGAAAGGAACCATCATATGCACATCCGTGTTGTCCCACACCATTCCGAGAGCAAACCGTTTTAGATCCTTAACTATAGCCGCCGCTGTGATTGCTCAGCCACCGGCAATTTCCTAACCAACCACCACCTGAACAATGATGTGTTCAACCCTCTGCTCTCCGGGCTTTCTGAGGGGAATCATTTCGCCGTTTGGAACGAGATCTCCATAGCAACTCCTCTTTGAGGGGTTTAGAATCACCATCCAGTAATTCTATGATCATCAAGCACAGCCATTCCCAACCGTTCTTTTCACAGCGGACATGGGAAGAGGGAAGGAAGGAGGGAAGAAGGGGGTGTTGGGAAATTCGACAGTCTATTTCAGGCAATTCATCCAGCCAGCCTCCATTAGAATTCAAAATATTTCGACCTTCAATCACGGAGCGTGTTATGTGGAACTGCTGCGATCTCCAGTCAAGACGAGACACCGTTTTAGTCTAATCACCCAGGACGAGAGAGAGAGAGAGAGAGAGAGAGAGAGAGAGAGACTCCTCAATCCACGCCTAATCAAAACGCTCGTTTTAAACGCTGACATTCTCTCAACACGGGCCGCGAAACACACGCCGCCGGATTGAAACCCCCTACTCTCTCTCTCTCTCCTGTCTGTAAATGGCGCTCAAAATACAGTAGATTTTCTCATTGACTGCAATCACATAATTCATCGCGGTGACAGAGAGTGTAAATGTTGTAGTGTGTACTGTACATCGGGAGGATTTCTCCTTGATAATCGGTTGTTGCGAGACCTATCTGTCTAGTGCCTGGAGCCAAACGCGCCACTTGTGTGCACTTATGCGGAAAAACGCTACAAATGCTCTTGATGTTTCCTGATAGGCTGTCGGAAAGAAAGAAAAAAAAGTGCCAGACTGTTCCTCTCAAAAATCTGCAGATGAATAGCTTTTTGTGTCGTCTGCTTGTGCAAAACTGCCTGCCATGATGCATTGAAATAATTTTGGTAAAGGGCTAACTTTTTGCTAGCAAATTTCATAAAGAAATGACACATTGAATTAAACGAAAGAAAGACTGACAATAGTATTTTCTTACAAGTCATCTTTGTTTTATTTACAACTTCGAAAAATAATTTGTACAGTATATAGACGGTTTCTTTGCGCTGTGTTTCAAGGGGCTCCACTAGTGTTGTTGTACTTCAGACCAGTTTTTGAAGGTCTCGACCGCATTTGTACTCGGTCTTGTCTTGGTCTCAAACTTAGAGGACTCAGGATTTTATCTCAAGGCCGGTCAAGACCACAACAACGCAGTGATGAAGTGCCAACTAGTCTCTCCCTATGGAGGATCCCTTTACCACTCTACAGATAAAGCGTCGTCGGGAAAACTCAATTCGCGCATCTACCCCGAATTAATAAAATAAAATTCTGTATCAAAATTTATAAGGAAAGACCAGTACTTTGTTTAGGCTTGGTCTGTAGGGAATTCCAAACCTGCGCACATATATTCAAACGCACATAACTATAGAACCCATTCTTAATGCGCATGTGAACGCCATCAGCGTTTCTCACAGGTTCGCGTTTAAAGTCTGTGTAGAGGGAATGGTGTCGTCTTAGCGGCCCCTAATTTAATAACAAATGATCGTTGCGACGGAAGCGAATCTATCAAAACTAACTTTAGCTGGAAAATAACTTTATTAAAGAACCGCTATAAAGCCAAAACAATCTCTGTTACCTTAAATAATACGCTTATCTCTGTAAAGCTGCTTTTGAATTTAATACTATATAAATGAAGATGACTGACTTGAAGTGCGAGGATATCACTAAATTGCATTGTCTGATTTATTTGTTTACATCATTAATGTGATTTAAAACTTACTGCTTAAAATGCAATCAGTAACTTATTTCTTCGAAATCAATGCAAAAAATGCCCAAAATTAAAATAAGCGCCCACAAAATGTAAGTTATGATTGCAAAAACATGCTTGAATGAGATCTTGTTTTTTATATAACATAGGATATAATTAAGCAATATCACAAGACCAAGTGAGCTGTTTATGTGATATTGATTTTATACAAATGTTTAATAAACAAAAAGTTAATATTAAATTACATACATTTTAGACCAAAAAAATTTGTCACAAGTTTTTCCTATTTCGGCAACGTGTTTCGTTACTTAACAAATCAGCTGCTTTGAATAGTTGAATAAAGGATTCCGTGACTCACTCATTAAGTGTTTTGATTTCAGTTTCATATTCAAAAGTAGAACTATCATTTTATTTTTCCATCACATTTCTATATTCAAAATGTTATTTAAAAATAAATAAATTATCTGAACATTATTTATGTAGGTGGACCATTTCAGATGCAACTTCTGTGCCTCTGCAACACAAAGATGCATTTTATTGTTAGTGATTTGATTGGTAGCAGCTCTATAGTGTCCTTTTATTCTAACTGGATTTATTGATTAAATATAAGACATTTCTCAGACAGTAGATACAAATCTTTTAGATAAATTTGAGGAGTGCTGGTCTGGTCTTGGTCTTGTCTTGGTCTTGGTTTAGATGACCTTTGACTACAACACTAGGCTCCACTATTCTGGTCTTTAGATACGGCTCAGGTTCTTCCTACACTGTCAGAAAAAGAGGTATAGGCTACAAAAGCTGTCACTGGGGCGGCACCCTTTCAAAAGGTACACCTTTGTACCTAAAGAGTGCATGTTATTACCTCACAAGGTAAATATTGGTACCGAAAGCTTACATAGTAGTTCCCAAATGATACATATTAGAACCTTTTTAAGGGTACCGTCCCAGTGACAGCTTTTTTACCATTTTTTTCTGAGAGTCTATGGGATTTTTGTTGGCTGTTTTATTGCCCACCGGACAAACATCCACAAAGTCGCATGATTTGAAGTACAGTATCAACACACAATCTATTTTTATGTTTTGCCAAATTGGTGGCAAATGCGAATGAATTCGTATGATTTCAGATGCTTACGCACAGCCGAGGGTCAAATCAAAATGTATGAATTCACCACGAATTCAACCAAAACATTCAATTGTTCGTTTTTTTTTTTTGTATTCCGTTTCACAAACACTGACTATTTTCTGTCAGTGTCGGATTTCTGTTTTCTCGAACAGTTGCACATGTCTTGAATTGCTGAACAGTGTTTTAGATCAAAACCTACTGTTCAATCAGGCGGTCAGGAAGATGAGCACTCAATGAAAGCCTGGATTACAGCGTGACAACACACGTTACATCACCACGTGTTTCCATGCATTTGTTAACCTTCATTTCAATCCGCCCTTGGGAGATAAAAAAACTGCACGAATGACAGAAAAACAGAGTCTTCCCTCATCCGAGACGCCCACTGGTTATTGCATGTGGACAGATTGTTACCTTGCTCAGGATGGTGAACGTGATTTCACCAAGTGCAACATGTTCCTGGATCAATATCTTTGTTGATCCTGGAACAACATTCCAATCAACCAATCAGATTCGAGAGACAAGTTTACAGTTTATGTTTAGGCTTACAATCAGGGTTAGGTGCTTCTCCGTCAGTGTATCATTTCCCTCTGATTTTATGGATTAGTTATGGGTTAGGATAGGGTTAGGACTACATTTTCAGACAGGAATGTTGTTCTAGGATCAACAAAATATGTCTTACTTGGTAAAATCCCGGTGACCTGCTATAAGGACAGATGTCTGATGCATTCACTCGTACCACATCACAGAGCATCTCCCAGAGATATTTTGATGAAATATGAAATACGCTCAGCGTCCAGCAGCTCCAGAGGTGCCAGATGCTGAAATTCAAGATTTTGAGGTAACGTACCACTAAACTCAGGTCAGGGTGTGACTATAAGCCAGGAAGCAATTGAATCGTTTCGAATCTAGTACATTGGCTTTCTCTTTCGTTGTTTGGCTCGATGCCAGCTCTATGTAAACAAAATGGGACATAACATTCATTTTCAGTAGTCTGGGTAATTTCCACAGAGCCGCATTTGATATGTAGCCGTGTGCAGGTGCGATTAGAAAAGGTGTGCGTTTAGAGAAGCCAAGCACAACAACGCCGACCGGCCCATGTGAAAATGCGAGGCTCAGGGGAGTTTTGGGCCACTGACTGCGGGACTCGAGCAAGAATAACACAGCGGCACGGAAAGAGACTCGTAATGTGTACCAGACTACGGCAAATGAGATGGGAAGATTTCTACACTCAGGGACAAACCGCAGTTCTCCCGGCTGACTGGGAGAGGAACCATGAAGCTCAATCCTAACACGAGGCTTCAGTTTTCAGGGCTCAGATCCCCAAACTCCTCTCTAATAGTTTTTGGAAGCTCGCAGTGAAAATAAATCCACTGTTTACACAAGTCTTTTTGAAATCATTAGAGTACCAGAAAATATCTCTGCACATACTGCAGGGTATAAGGTTGAGCAACATTTCCTCGTACTTCAAAAAGGCTCTGCAAGAGCCGGCAATTCCAGTCCAACCGCCGCCTGGCTCCAATCACTCGCTGATAAAACACTCTCTGTTTGGTTACAGCCAGCAGCGGTTAAACCCTTGAAACAACCATGACTATCACAGCGAGACCCAGCGAATGACTGACACCCTCTTATGTCAGAAAAATGCTCTAAAAAGACTTCAGATTTGTCCAGATGGTTCCTACATGATACACAGTAATATGGTTATGTTTCAATGGTCTAATAAACCCCATTCTGATCAATTCTCATCAGATTCACATTACTGCGACCAAGGTTGAGGGTAGGGTTTCTGTGCGACTCCAAATAGACACTAAGAAAGTGAACATGCTGTTGTTTCAGTGCCTGATTCACAAGGAATCCTGCAAACGTTCTTGCATGCCGGTTGTGGAGAATTATTATGATCTGCCATATTTTACTGAGACTGTGCAGCATCACCACACCTCAGGGATTCAGACTTTAAAATGCTGAAAGTTCACCACACATCTGGATATGAGCCCAGCTATAACACTCCTCTCCATCGTTTCGCCCTCGTTCCGTAAATTACTGATGATAATATGATGACATCACAGCATTAATTGCGCCTAGCAATTAGCTCTGACTTTTGTGAACAAGAAGCAACCTATCAGCAATATTTACACAAAAAGGAGGCGTCTTTGTGCTTAAAAGAAAAAGGATGACTTCATTTAACCCTCTGGTGCTGCGCAAGTTTTTTTATTTCAATGAAATTATTGTACTATATTTTAGTTTGATGTTTTTTAGTTCATATTTTGTATTTTTAGGGGATTTCGTGGTACTAAATTATATTTATGCAGTAGTTATGCATGCTCATTTATTTACTTTTTGAGCATGGACCTGAAAATGAAATCATAAATCTTGAATGCTTTGGAGCTCAGACTTAAGTCTGATCTCTTTTCAAAGAAGTAGAAGAAGAAGTAAACTTAAAGTTGTAATTTTTACAAAAATACAATTTTAAATTTTCATATGATATATATTTTCCAAAACAATCCTAAAACTGTGAGAAAGTCAAAGTCATAAATCTAAACAAGCTGTGTTTCAAATTTGAGCTTGATATCTCAAAAAAAAAAAAAAAGCTTTCAGTAAGATTTTGTTTGAGCGCAGTGCCAAACGTTTCCACTAGATGAAATTCATTTTTGAGCGTGAACAATGCAGGTGTGACTATTTTTCAGGACCATTTAATCATGTCCGTGATTTTTTTTTTGTGTGTGTGTGTGTGTGTGTGTGTGTGTGTGTGTTCACACAACAAGTGCCACAACCTTTACCAAGTTCCGTACCATTCTGATAAAGTACGAAAATTAGAAAAAAACAAAACATACACTTTTTCATACGCTAAAATTCACTAAAATTGGCGGACTAGATCAGGGTCAAACTAGCACCTTGTTAAAATGGATTTGGGTGGTTATTGTATAAGATTTCTGCATTGAAGTAACCTGCAAAAGTGTTTGAATGTCAGTATGAACTCAGTGTTGAATGTAGCAATTGAATCACGCAAGACGTTTCACAAAACAATGGTAACCGTCAATACACGACCTAGTAACACACACAACTAAACCCTATCATGATCACCAGTTTTCTACACAGAGCTCCAAATCAATAGAGATGATTTTCTGGTTTGCTGTAAGGTGTGAATGTGTGCACAGCCCGTTCACACATTCTGGCAAATCTTTTGTGTTAAACAGCACAGTTTCATGTAGAACACATTTGGCAAACGTTCATCTCGATGCAAGAAAAAGCGTGTTGCCACTACCATATAATCAGGAGATAAAAAGAAGAGCCCTGGATGTTGAAACATGTCCCTGCTGACACTGGATAAAACATTTCTATAATTACAAAACAAAGACAGAAATTGTTAATGGTTAAGTGGTGGAGGAACCATTTATACTCAGTGGAATCTGTTCAAGGAAAACAATGGCGAGTGAAAACAGTGAGCCATAAATTCATAAAAAGAAAAGTGTCTGTTTTATGGCCTGGTTTTCCAGTTCTATTCATGAGCTTTGTTTATGACAGAGGTTTAAAAAAAAGGAGCTAGATATGGTTAAACATAAAGGGAGGCGTAAAATCCAGCAATATTACAATGAACTCACGGAGCATTTATTCTTTAAAATATTCAACACAAGACGAAACAAATAGACTAAGTATAGAAGCCTCACATTGTTTGGAGGACATGTGTGAGTGGTGCTTGACGCCAACACCATATAAGGGCATAGTGGGCGGGGACATTACAAGGACATTGATATGCGGTTGCTAGGGTGTTCTGAGCGGTTGCTAGGTGGCTGTTTACACGCCCAAGTCTCTGTCTCTAGATATGGCTTGATGACTACAGGATGTTTTATGGTCCACCAAAAACTGTAATTCCTAGTACTTAAGAAGTAGCACACTTCCCACCTATACAAATCACACAAACCCCTATAAGTATGAGAAATAGTGAGATTATTGCCTTAAAAGACATTACTCTGCAGAGTGATGCAGTTATAAATCACATAAAAAACTTGCTTCACTGGATTACACATGGTGGCCAGCAAACAAAACCAATATTAATGTCCAGTTCCCCTCCCGCTGGTCAGGTCATCAGCCATATGTGACCTGTGTTAAACACAACTACTGGTCATATACACATTCACACATTATACTGCATCCTGTTTACCAACATTTACCCAAATTAAAGTTTTTATCCACCATCCAACAACTACACAGATATTTGATTCAGCTTATTGCCTAAATGGAAGATCCACCCTTTATGTGTGGTTTGCCAAGAGAAACCCTTTCATTAGACAATAAATGTTTGGAAACACATATTAAACAAATTGATCAACCAAACTGTATCCTAATTAACTCTTTCCCCGCCAGCGTTTTTGGAAAAAAGTTGCCAGCCAGCACCAGCATTTTTGATCATTTTCACAAAAGTTTCATGGTCCTCAGAATGTTTTGTTATCTGAATATCTGAACAAGCAATATTTTAAAAGAAAGAACAGACCCTCTGCTTTTTTAAAAAACGACTGTTTTATTCTAGTTTCATTCTTTTTTTTTTATCAAAACTTGAATGTGGGTAAGTTTTATAAAATAAAAAAAGCAACATTTTGATCAAAAAGCTGAGAAAATCGTGTCTGGATTGGATATTGAACGATGATCAAAACACAGATGGAGTAAATCGAGTCCATCGAGTCTAAGCTTCACAGTCCTGTAGCTCGTCCTGGGTCGACATTTCATTCAGTAACATTAGGCAGTTTTGATTTAATTTTTTTGATTAATTAAATTTTTTTTTTTTTGGTTTAATGTTGATGATCGCATTATTTTTCATATGCTTCTGATTACATATGCTATCGCTAGTTTCTGCTTCTTCTTCACATGTTTTGATCAGGAGATTCAGTACTCTTTCAGAAGATGTGTAATAGCGCCCCCTACCGAATAACAGTGAAAACACGGAAAGCCAGAAATTGACATCAATGGTGGGGAAAGAGTTAAAATATGAGCCTTGTAACAGTGATCTGCAGTGGAGGAAATGTGGTGAAGTACAGTGATGAAAACATGGTGTGGTAATTTGAGCTGAAAACACTGCATCAGAAAGCCCTTGTACACCACAAAAAAACAAATAATCTGTTTAATGCCAAAGGGGTGACATAAATATCTCATCAGAGGAATCACAATCACAGGAAATAATGCTAGATGAATTCTACCCATCATGCATCAATATATCCACTCTAATGTATTCAATGCCAAATTACACTGTGGCTCCATGATCTATCTATAAATTACAGGAACGTCTTTCTGTCTGTCTGTGTGTCTTTTATTCGCATATCTTTCGAACCATTAGTCCGATGGATTTCAAACTTGACAGGTGTCTTGCTACGTGCACGAGTAAGTGCAGTGCCAAGTTTGACGTTGTTTGGATTAGAAATGCAAAAGATATCGGTAAATATATCTGTAAAAGAAGCACACATTGGCTTTTGCCGCTCTAGCCGCTGACCACTCCCCCTCTCACACTGAGGCCACTCCCCCTCTCACACTGCACACTGAGGCCACTCACCCTCTCACACTGCACACTGAGGCCACTCCCCCTCTCACACTGCACACTGAGGCCACTCCCCCTCTCACACTGCACACTGAGGTCACTCCCCCTCTCACACTGCACACTGAGGCCACTCCCCCTCTCACACTGACACTGAGGCCACTCCCCCTCTCACACTGACACTGAGGCCACTCCCCCCTCACACTGCACACTGAGGCCACTCCCCTCTCACACTGCACACTGAGGCCACTCCCCTCCTCACACTGCACACTGAGGCCACTCACACTGCACACTGAGGCCACTCTCACACTGCACACTGAGGCCACTCCCCCTCTCACACTGACACTGAGGCCACTCCCCCTCTCACACTGCACACTGAGGCCACTCCCCCCTCACACTGCACACTGAGGCCACTCCCCCTCTCACACTGACACTGAGGCCACTCTCCCTCTCACACTGCACACTGAGGCCACTCCCCCTCTCACACTGCACACTGAGGCCACTCCCCCCTCACACTGACACTGAGGCCACTCACCCTCTCACACTGAGGCCACTCCCCCTCACACTGCACACTGAGGCCACTCCCCCTCTCACACTGACACTGAGGCCACTCCCCCTCTCACACTGCACACTGAGGCCACTCCCCCCTCACACTGCACACTGAGGCCACTCCCCCCTCACACTGCACACTGAGGCCACTCACCCTCTCACACTGCACACTGAGGCCACTCCCCCTCTCACACTGCACACTGAGGCCACTCCCCCTCTCACACTGCACACTGAGGTCACTCCCCCTCTCACACTGCACACTGAGGCCACTCCCCCTCTCACACTGACACTGAGGCCACTCCCCCTCTCACACTGACACTGAGGCCACTCCCCCCTCACACTGCACACTGAGGCCACTCCCCTCTCACACTGCACACTGAGGCCACTCCCCTCCTCACACTGCACACTGAGGCCACTCACACTGCACACTGAGGCCACTCTCACACTGCACACTGAGGCCACTCCCCCTCTCACACTGACACTGAGGCCACTCCCCCTCTCACACTGCACACTGAGGCCACTCCCCCCTCACACTGCACACTGAGGCCACTCCCCCTCTCACACTGACACTGAGGCCACTCTCCCTCTCACACTGCACACTGAGGCCACTCCCCCTCTCACACTGCACACTGAGGCCACTCCCCCCTCACACTGACACTGAGGCCACTCACCCTCTCACACTGAGGCCACTCCCCCTCACACTGCACACTGAGGCCACTCCCCCTCTCACACTGACACTGAGGCCACTCCCCCTCTCACACTGCACACTGAGGCCACTCCCCCCTCACACTGCACACTGAGGCCACTCCCCCCTCACACTGACACTGAGGCCACTCACCCTCTCACACTGAGGCCACTCCCCCTCACACTGCACACTGAGGCCACTCCCCCTCTCACACTGACACTGAGGCCACTCCCCCTCTCACACTGCACACTGAGGCCACTCCCCCCTCACACTGCACACTGAGGCCACTCCCCCCTCACACTGCACACTGAGGCCACTCACCCTCTCACACTGCACACTGAGGCCACTCCCCCTCTCACACTGCACACTGAGGCCACTCCCCCTCTCACACTGCACACTGAGGTCACTCCCCCTCTCACACTGCACACTGAGGCCACTCCCCCTCTCACACTGACACTGAGGCCACTCCCCCTCTCACACTGACACTGAGGCCACTCCCCCCTCACACTGCACACTGAGGCCACTCCCCTCTCACACTGCACACTGAGGCCACTCCCCTCCTCACACTGCACACTGAGGCCACTCACACTGCACACTGAGGCCACTCTCACACTGCACACTGAGGCCACTCCCCCTCTCACACTGACACTGAGGCCACTCCCCCTCTCACACTGCACACTGAGGCCACTCCCCCCTCACACTGCACACTGAGGCCACTCCCCCTCTCACACTGACACTGAGGCCACTCTCCCTCTCACACTGCACACTGAGGCCACTCCCCCTCTCACACTGCACACTGAGGCCACTCCCCCCTCACACTGACACTGAGGCCACTCACCCTCTCACACTGAGGCCACTCCCCCTCACACTGCACACTGAGGCCACTCCCCCTCTCACACTGACACTGAGGCCACTCCCCCTCTCACACTGCACACTGAGGCCACTCCCCCCTCACACTGCACACTGAGGCCACTCCCCCCTCACACTGCACACTGAGGCCACTCCCCTCTCACACTGCACACTGAGGCCACTCCCCTCCTCACACTGCACACTGAGGCCACTCCCCCCTCACACTGCACACTGAGGCCACTCCCCTCTCACACTGCACACTGAGGCCACTCTCACACTGCACACTGAGGCCACTCCCCCTCTCACACTGACACTGAGGCCACTCCCCCTCTCACACTGCACACTGAGGCCACTCCCCCCTCACACTGCACACTGAGGCCACTCCCCCTCTCACACTGACACTGAGGCCACTCTCCCTCTCACACTGCACACTGAGGCCACTCCCCCTCTCACACTGCACACTGAGGCCACTCCCCCCTCACACTGCACACTGAGGCCACTCCCCCCTCACACTGCACACTGAGGCCACTCCCCTCTCACACTGCACACTGAGGCCACTCCCCTCCTCACACTGCACACTGAGGCCACTCCCCCCTCACACTGCACACTGAGGCCACTCCCCTCTCACACTGCACACTGAGGCCACTCCCCTCTCACACACACACTGAGGCCAATCCCCCTCTCACACTGCACACTGAGGTCACTCCCCCTCTCACACACACACTGAGGCCAATCCCCCTCTCACACTGCACACTGAGGCCACTCTCACACTGCACACTGAGGCCACTCCCCCTCTCACACTGACACTGAGGCCACTCCCCCTCTCACAATGCACACTGAGGCCACTCCTCCCTCACACTGACACTGAGGCCAATCCCCCTCTCACACTGCACACTGAGGCCACTCTCACACTGCACACTGAGGCCACTCCCCCTCTCACACTGAGGCCACTCACACTGCACACTGAGGCCACTCCCCCTCTCACACTGACACTGAGGCCACTCCCCCTCGCACACTGCACACTGAGGCCACTCCCCCTCTCACACTGACACTGAGGCCACTCCCCCTCTCACACTGCACACTGAGGCCACTCCCCCCTCACACTGACACTGAGGCCACTCCCCCCTCACACTGCACACTGAGGCCACTCCCCCTCTCACACTGCACACTGAGGCCACTCCCCCCTCACACTGTACACTGAGGCCACTCCCCCTCTCACACTGACACTGAGGCTACTCCCCCTCTCACACTGCACACTGAGGCCACTCCCCCCTCACACTGACACTGAGGCCACTCCCCCTCTCACACTGCACACTGAGGCCACTTTCCCTCTCACACTGCACACTAAGGCCACTCTCCCCTCACACTGCACACTGAGGCCACTCCCCCCTCACACTGCACACTGAGGCCACTCTCCCTCTCACACTGCACACTGAGGCCACTCCCCCTCTCACACTGCACACTGAGGCCACTCCCCCTCTCACACTGCACACTGAGGCCACTTTCCCTCTCACACTGCACACTAAGGCCACTCTCCCCTCACACTGCACACTGAGGCCACTCCCCCCTCACACTGCACACTGAGGCCACTCTCCCTCTCACACTGCACACTAAGGCCACTCCCCCCTCACACTGCACACTGAGGCCACTCCCCCCTCACACTGCACACTGAGTGAGCACAGCGCAGGACCAGACACAGAGAGTGTCAAAGAAAGCAGCGGAGCTTAAGTAGCGTTTTCTCGGAGTTCACTGTGTAACCTGCTCTTTGAATCGGCGCGCTTATTCACTGTTTACTTCTGAATATTATATTTTATTCTGGTGTGCTTAACTTTATCGCTACTGTGTAATAGTAGCCTATGCTATTCACCAACTAACTTTTTCTAACAGTCTCTTTCACGGCCATCATTTGTAGTAGCCTATTCACAAACTGTTTGCTCAAGCGTAGCGTTTTCAAGGTGTAGCCTGCTCCCTCAATCGTGTAGTTCAATTTTCCACATTTATTGTATGTCATTATGTCAGTATCAGTATTTGCTTTTTACCATGCACAAATAAAAATGTCACTGAACTTTTGCTGTGTAATTGTACCAATGAGCACTCAAACACACCAAACCAACAATTACTAAAAGCACACACAAAAACTGATTTTGCACGGGCACTTTGCACTAGTATTTACTAATGCCAGCAGAAATGCATTTACACATAAGTCAATTTCACAAATGTATAGCAAACTCAAAACATCTGGGCGCTGTAAGGCTGGTCGGACCCCAAGCTTTCACAAAACAGAGTAGCTTTTCCAGTAACAAGCATTTGATTAGCAATTTAGCATAACAAGACGCTACATCTCTATTTTTGGTAATACATGTGCATGCATGTGCAGCTTTTCAAGGTTCTAATCAAACACTCATGGGGAAGTTGATTCATTTTAGTGAATCATTTCATTCAGGAAAATAACACAAGCACACATGTCTTCAATATTTCTAATACAGATTTATATGTTAAAAGATGCTACCCACCTAAAATACTGGTGTACTTACTCAGTTAATAAAAATATTTTAGTTTTTTTTTCTGTGCATTCAAAAAACATCCAGTTTTTAAAATGTTTCTTTGATATGTGAACCTTAAAGGAACATTCCATTTTATAATTCTGCACGCATTATGGGAATGTTACTTTTGAATGTTCTCTGAAACAAGCAACGTTTAAAAAAATGTTAGACGAAGGTTCCATGATCAGTGAATAAATAATGTTTCTGTTCTAACATTTTAAGAACATTATTAAAGCGGCGCTATGCAGTTTTGGCAATTTCTTCGCTGTTTTCTCGCAGGTTAGAGCTCCCCTACAGCTTCGGAGTAGATATTTGACAACACTGTCGTCAAAACTCGTTGGCGACTCTCCCCCCTCCCATCTTCTCACTCTGGTCATGTGCATTTGTTTTCAAAGAAGCCGGCGAACGCACAGAGCCATGTCCACTGAGGTATGTATGACACACAGAAGGCTAGCATATAAATGTTTATATTTGGGCAAGCCGGCCCAAAGTTGCAAGGGTGTTTTTTCCGCTCAAAGGCGCTAGGGGGGTGCGAGAAGACCACCATTCAACACAAACAAAGTCATATAACCATTCCAGTAAATTAGGCTAAAAAAACCTCCATAGTTCACCTTTAAAGACCAAATAACTTTGAATGAACATTCTTATTAATGTTACTGGAAGAACATTTGTTCATAACTTTGAAAGAAAGTTCTGAGAACGTTCCCTGTTAACAAGGTAGGTACTTTTTTTTTAGCAGAGCTTGAGAAGTAGCTAACAACTTTTTGACAAGCTACAGTTTAAAGTAACTTCCTCAAGACTAATTGGGGAATTGTACAGAGGATTTGGAGTCACCACAGACCTGTCTTAACCTGGCAGTGTAAAGACACCTTCAGGATCACACGAGAAACTCAACAGAGAGAGAAGCCTTTCCTGCTGCAAACCTCCCACTGCACTTGCACACGATGATACTGCTATTACACATTTACATGCATTCAAACGAAGACCGTTTGAGTGCTTTCTTGTTGGAGACCACAGTGTCAAACGAAAAGTCGGCTAACCTCAAGAAACAACATGCTTCACGTACACACTAATTACAGCATATAGACTCATGACTGCACATCTGCATTCCTCTCTGCTGGATATACGCGAGGAAAACATTACACACGGCTCCGGAATAATAGTTTTCACCTGCAGTCTGAGGCGAACACGAGACACACAACTGTGCATTGGCCATGTCAAATATGAAAAGCTCACATGCGACATGAGCCAGAGAGTTTCCAAAGGTAAGGCTGTCTCATCTCACAAGAGCTGTTGAGCATCTATCAGGAAAAAAAGGCCATGACACCTCTATTCCCGTGTCCAGCGGTAATGCCGAGCGAAGAGATCCACTCAACAATAAGGATAAATGCTCGGTATTGTAACCCTGTCCCCATCCGCCTCTCTCTCTCACGGCAAACGCCACATCCACTAATCTGAGCTCTTCTCCAGTAATGGGAAAGTCAATAGCTGCATACAATCAGTAAACAAATTCTGCTATTTTTAAAAAGAGCCTCCGTCTCCATTTTAGTGCCGGCAATTTAAATTATTGTACCGTGTAACACCTTAATTGTGTAAGACAAAGACGATGTCGAGAGCACAAAAGAAACATGAGAGGAGCGTAATTTCTGTGCTGCCACGCAGAGATGACATGTGATAAGCATTGAGTGTGGACCGCTCCGACGACGCCAGATGACAGTTTGTAGTTAGTCGCTATAATAAGGCAGAGACAAACAGTTTGTCTTTAAGCTGTTGTGAATGTCAGCCTCTTAATGAAGATAAAGAAATGCAGTTAAGAGCATATCAAAGCCAAGCCGGGCTGAATTTCATTATTGGCAGTTAAACAACACGGTTTTCATGTTCAGCATTTAAACATTGAGGGTTGCCTTTCAAAGATATTGATCTTTTTGGAGAGATGGTTTCAGTCTGGGAATCTTCACGGGAATGCTCTATTTATTATGCTGTTGTTAGTGACTAGCATTCAGGATCCTATTAAACTCAAATTGAAGTTTTGGTCCGTGTCTTTGACCATGTACATCTCCGAGATTCATCTGGAAAACATCTGTTGTGTACAAACATCTCATAAACATATTTAGAATGCATGTAAAAAATTGTAAAAAATAAGCAGTTTTACATGCATTCTAAATCATAAACGTCTTCAAGACATCTTCTGAATGTCTATATAGCATCTGACAGGAAACGTCTTAGAGATGTATCGCAGTATCTTTCAGATGAAAACACGCACATCACATAGACGTCTCTGAGATGTGTGTGTGCTATCGACCATTTTTACTCTAAAAGCTGACAAAACTAGATTTTTACAGAAATTTGAACTCGATCTCACGAGAAAACACAACTATTGTACGAGGTGGCGATTTCGTATAAAACCATACGAAGTGATTCATACAAAAAAACGTAAGAGTTTTAGAACTTCTGATCCTGGATAAGAAATAGTTTCCCAAGCATTTTACTGCTCAGCCGACATCATCTACTTCACTTATTTTTTCATTTTTAACTGTACGTTTTTAAATGGAGTATAGCTAACTAAACATAGCTATCAAAATGTTTTGGGTCAAAAATAATAATAAAAAAAAAGTCAAGTCAAGTCAAGTATATTTGTATAGCGCTTTTCACAATACAGATTGTATCAAAGCAGCTTCACAGTATTAAATTAAAATAATACAACAAGGTTTGTTTCAAGTGGAATTTATTGATTGATAAAATAAAATTAAATATCCCCAAAATATCCCCAACAGTGGCAAGGAACCAAAAAACTCCATCAAGTGACCTAATGGTGTCCTAAAACTCCATCAGGTGACCTAATGGAGAAAAAAAGACCTTGGGAGAACCCAGGCTCAGTCGGGGCCAGTTCTCCTCTGGCATTTATGAACTAGAGGCCGGATTTAACTGTAAGATTAAAAATATTATATGAATGCCTGGCTGAAGAGATGCGTCTTTAATCTAGTTTTAAACTGGGAGAGCGAGTCTGAGCAACGAACAGTATCAGGAAGGCTATTCCAGAGTTTTGGAGCTAAATGTGAAAATGCTCTCCCTCCTTTGGTTGATCTGGATATAGGTATGACCAAAAGCCTCGAATTTAGTGATCTTAAAGAGCGCGATGGATTATAGGGCAATAGAAGATCGGTTAAATAAACTGGAGCTAAGCCGTTTAGGGCTTTATAAGTCAGTAGCAATACCTTGTAGTTAATACGGAACTTTATAGGTAACCAATGTAGTGATGATAAAATTGGTGTTATATGGTCAAACTTTCTTGATCTAGTAAGAACTCTAGCGGCTGCATTTTGGACTAACTGTAGCTTGTTTATTGAGGATGCAGGACAACCAGCTAATAAAGCATTACAGTAATCTAGTCTCGAGGTCATGAATGCATGAACTAACTTTTCTGCATCAGAAACAGATAGCATGTTACGTAGCTTAGCAATGTTTCTAAGGTGGAAAAAGGCTGTTTTTGTAACATATGAAATATGATTTTCAAAAGACAGGTTGCAGTCGAGTATAACACCCAGGTCTTTTACTGTAGAGGATGAAGTAACAGGACATCCTACTATGTTAAAGTTGTATTGTGAGAGGTTTTGTGGGTGGTTTTTTGAACCGATGATTAATACCTCAGTCTTGTCTGGATTTAATAAAAGAAAATTACGCGTCATCCAATCTTTTATATCTTTAACACACTCTGTCAATTTGGATAATTTAGCGTTTTCATCCGGCCGTGATGAAATATAGATTTGAGTGTCATCAGCATAACAATGGAAACTAATTCCATGTTTCCTTATAATAATTCCAAGTGGCAGCATATATATTGAGAATAATAGAGGGCCTAACACAGATCCCTGCGGCACTCCATAGTTTACTGGAGTTATGATCGATTTTTCTCCATTTAAATAGACAAAATGGTAGCGGTCTGATAAGTATGATCTGAACCAGCTTAATGCTTGTCCTTGAACACCAGTATAATTTTGTAGTCGATCTAAGAGTATTGTATGATCTATAGTATCGAACGCAGCACTAAGATCAAAAAGTATACATTAAGTTGATCAAAAGTGACAATAAAGTCATTTGATAGTTCCTTTACTTTTACCTTCAATTACTTTTTGTTAGTAGCTTGTCGTGTAGCTAACTAAAGAACAAAAATAGCTTTACTGAAATACTTTATGACTAGCAGAAGAAAGTTTGCTCTATGTGTTTTAGATGTTTCATCTGTCTCTGTCATGGTGCAAACATCTTTCGGACCAAAACTATGCTCTCTGAATCATGCCAGCCCTTGTGATTTCGTGTTAAGCAACATGTTAAGCCAGCATGGTGTGTGCTCTTTTGTGGATGTATTTCTGCACACCGCTGCGATTGAGTAATTACCATGACAAAGTCATTGCATTGCTCATGGCTGCTGAGGTAAACGTGTGTGAGAAGAAACAGGTGCGGTCCCGTCCCGACCTGGCCAGACAGACGCTAGCGCTCATGACTCAATGCCCAACATAAAACTAGTGCGTGACAGGAAGCCTTTACATACCACACACACCTCCTTGACAGAAAAAAAAAAGCCATACATTATATACATTCTACACACCCCGACAGCAAAACCATTAGAGCAAACTAAGACAAGAATCTGGATCACAATATCAACCACTGCTGAGTCCGGGGAAAAAACAAAAACACTTAAGGCATTTAAATGTGAATGCCATTGCATTAAATACAAAATATCATGCAGCATTCATTTTAAAATAAATATAGCACTTAAAAGCACGCATATCAAGCAAAATACATATAAACAATTCTGTTAGGTTCCATATTATAAAACAGATTTATTGTTAAAATAAAAAGTATGTGGGCACTTTCTGGTTGTCAAACATTAGGGGAACATGCCTGCAGTTATTGTCATGAACTGTCTAAATCATTTCTAGAGCCACTGTAAAGTAAATATGATATAATATATATATATAACAAAATAACTGTTAGATTAATCCTTTTTCTTTTCACGATTAATCTAACATCAAAGTTTGTATTTCTATAATATATGTTTGTAATATATATGTGTGCGTGTGTATAAATATACATACAATATGTGTACACACACACACACACACACACACACACACACACACACACACACACACACACACACACACACATCATATCTTTTATATATATATTCATTCTTGCACCTTAATTGACTGTGTCTGGTGCAGAAAGATACAGACAGACAGACAGACAGACACACAGTGTGAGACAGACGAACCCCATACCTGGCAGGTGTGTGTGTGTGTGTGTGTGTGTGTGTGTGTGTGTGTGTGTGTGTGTGTGTGTGTTGCGAGGGCAAACGGCAGCGTCGGCGGTGCCTGAATTCAGTGTTTTTATCTGGTTCAGTGATGTGGAAGAGGAAGCCTTGAGATGCTGCGCGCGGTTGTGTCGAGCTGACTTCCTGAAAATAGACACACACACACACACACACACACTCACGACTCGATCAGAACCATCTAAACATTAAAGAACACGCTCACATCGTCTCATTTCCAAAGGAAAAATCATATATATTGGATGATCTGAATTTAAAAGATACTCTGCTATTATTCCAGCACAAAGCCTGATAACAAGGCCTTTAATCCCATAATAGATCTGTTGGATTTGGGATTCAGGGGTAAACTGTTTCAGCGGCCCCATGTTGAGTGGGATGAAGAGTCCTTCGCTCTGGGACCAGTGCCTCACCTCACCTGCTGCTGGGAATGACAACGACTCAAGAACCAATAGGGCTGAAATTGCTTTAGATTGATGACATACAGGGATCGAGCGAGGTCTTTCACTGCCCAGAATAACACTCCCAATCCGACGGCAGAATATAATTCAAGGGCACTTTAAGAGTGACCTCTAAAGTACAGAAGAAACCGCTCGGTAAACAGATGAATAAAACACTGGAAGGGCCATCAAATCTGCTTGGACGATTTGCTCAAGATGAAATTATTTCTGATAGCCATGTTCTTTGTCATAACAACATACAGTCTGTCAGTGTTCACACACACACACACACGTTGTTTTCATGTTTTATGCGGACTTTCCATAGACATAATGATTTTTATACAGTACAATCTGTATGTTCTCTCTCCTTACACTAACCCGACCCCTAAACCTACACACACACACACACACACTAACCCTACCCCTAAACCTACCCATCACACACACACACACACGCACACACACACACACACTAACCCGACCCCTAAACCTACCCATCACACACACACACACACACACACACACACACACACACACACACACACACACACACACTAACCCGACCCCTAAACCTGCCCATCACACACACACACACACACACACACACACACACACACACACACACACACACACACACACACACACACACACACACACACACACACACACACCCTAAACCTGCCCATCACACAAAACTTTCAGCATTTTTACATTTTCACAAAACATCTGATTTATAAGCTGTTTTCCTCACAGGGACCAAAAAATGTCCCACAGGGATTTCAGATATTGCCATCTTTGTGGGGACATTTTGTCCCTATAATGTACAGTTCACCAGGACACACACACACACACAACCAGTACTTAATTTGACTCTTGATCTATAAAGTATGTTATGATGTATGTGTATATGTAGAGAGAGAGAGAGAGAGAGAGAGAGAGAGAGTATCCCCTCTTATCCCCTTGTAAATGAAGTACTATGGTTGGACCATGGTTCATTGTTTCAGGTGGAAATATATATGATACTGAATGAATACCATTTACATAATTGAAATGCTACTCTGAAAGTAAACTCAAAGAAAAACAAATATAGTTTGACCATGTTTTTACTACTTAAATGGTAATTCCATGTCACTGTGATATAGCGACAGCATGTTTCACTGCCATTTTCATGCATGGTATTTCAATTGTACTGGCTTTATAGTAGCCTATATCACCATCATGATAGTGCCATGTAGTTATGTTAATACCGTTTTTGTAAACAGCTACGTTAAATCTATTTAATATAATCAGCTTCTTTCTTTCTATTGGTGTGATTAGTCGCGCGCATCATGAGATCTCCGACGAGTCCAAACGCAATTGGACAGAGCCGTCAGTCACACGGTCACAGCAGAGATGAGCAGTGGTGGACCAGAGCTTCCTCACACACACACCATCCCTCTGAGCCACAAATTACACACGAGAGCCTCGTCGTGTAGAGTTTGAGCCGTGGATCGACGTGAATCGAGGGATTTTTCACTAAGCACCTGTTGGCGCGAGTGTTTATCTGAGCTGGATCCTGCGCGCGCCACAGACATGACAGGGAATGAGTGTGCAATGACACACACATTTGCGTCTGAGAAACACGGGGAACACGACCTAAACATGCTTAAAGAGGCTTAAACAATAACCATGTGTGTTTTCTTTTCCTGTAATAACAATACAAATACAACACTTGAATAAACACAAATAAATTAAATTATAGTTGGTTTGTTTTTGTTGAAGAATTACGATTTTTTTTTTAAGAAATAATGATAATGTAATCGAATTCATAAATACTGAAATAAAATCACGTGGAGAAAATTGCATGATAATTTTAAATATTCCAAAACGGAACAATAGGAAACGTTAACAAACGCCTAGAGAAAAAGAGAGAGAGAGAGAGAGAGAGAGAGAGAGAGAGAGAGAGAGAGAGAGAGAGAGAGAGAGAGAGCACATGACATACACATGCAAATTTCGAAGTAGTCATGCATTAATGTGCGCAGTGTCACTGTTGCTCTATTGTGACACGCGGAGAATAGCAGATAACATTCACCGGCCACTTAAGCACAAACACGACATCACTCGCCATGACCTGCTCGCACACAGATCCACCACTGGCTCTTGTCTATACCAGCAAAACACTAGGAATAATCAAATCATAATGTGCACGGGTAAAAGCGGCATGTTTGCATACTGGAATGGTCACAAAAGGCTGTAACCCTAATGATCTATTCCTCCTGTTTCTAAGATGAAATAACGCTGGATGATGCAGAGAGAGAGAGAGAGAGAGAGAGAGAGAGAGAGAGAGAGAGAGAGAGAGATCTGATAACTGCGGGCCCGTAACATGCACCTGACACTGGACATCAACTAAAGCTGTTGTGAACGATTTGACAAGTGTTTAATTCGCGACTTTTTTATTGGTTTAATTGCGCAGTTTCAGAAACTATATTCAAAGCTGTCATGTCGTCAAATTGGACTTTCAGGTGAATTGCGGGTTTACTTGTAACTGAATGTTGCCACATTACGCGGCGGCCTGCGCTTCCACGTCTGCGTAAAAACAATATCCAATAGCAATATAAAGGCATTTATGTGTGATATGAATTAGCGAATTTATTAGGCAAGGCAGAATACATTTGCAAATTGAAATAAAAAAAACAAACACTATTTCATTCCCTTATTCCATCTGTCTTCCCTGTTTCTAAATCTAACAACAACAACAAATATAATAATAATAATAATAATTGAGTAGAAACTGTTGTGCTTTATGGAAAGCACAATAATTCTCTCCTCACTGCGCTTTGTTTTGCGCCAGCAATCCCACAAACCCCCGTGCCCTTACGGGTTTATTAAAACATAACACAGTTATGCTGCTGTTGCGCGCGCATTAGATGAAGACTTATTCCTTATAACCACAGTGAGCTCATTAAACATGCTTGAACCTGTCAACGGACATTACAAGCGTGTGTTTGACTGTCAAAATCATGAAGTGAAACACAGGACATGGTGACCTCGAGCAATGACACTATATATGGCAAAAAGCAACTGATATGTGAGTTAATATTTGTTTTGACTCTCTTTGAATTGTTCGAGGGGGGGAACCCAGCCTGTTTGGGGTGATCAAGTGAAGGACCTGTAGTAGAGAGGGATTTAAAATGAGCCAGATTAGTTAATTATCCACAAATGCGCTTTTCCTCTTAAGGGTGGGGACAAATTAATCCCAGCGGCAACCGACAAAAATTCTCTCCTGTGAAAAGCCTCTCTCTCTCTCTCTCTCTCTCTCTCTCTCTCTCTCTCTCTCTCTCTCTGTACCAATACAGGGGTTTTGGAGCGGGCCAGACCCTTCTAATGAATAGGTCCGGATTAATCATTCATCTTGTGTTGTTTAACGCTTTGATGGATGCATATCGTCACTCAGTCTCAAGACAATAGATGCACGGCGTTTTGTTCTTACCAAATAAATCACTCACATTGTTTAAGGTACATTGATCAATCTAATGACTTGTAATAGGCTCCTAATTACCACAGAAAAGGGCTCGCAAGGCACAAGCCGGACTGTGTTTTTAAATTAAAAAAAGTCCGGTTAGTTAAAAATATAGCCTTATGATATAATGCATTAGAGTGGTCTATAAAGTGGTTTAACTTCCATCTCATAATTAAAAAAATTTTTTTTTTCTTCTAAAAAATAAATGTGGGTTCAGCAAATAACAAAAAGCTATTTTAATTTGAATGTTTATTTCCGTCCTCTCTTCATTATAAAATGCGTCTTTATACTCTTGGCCTATTTAACAGCTGTCAGGGGTAATCAATCCTCAATTAATAGAAACTCCTCAAAGTGAATATATATTAATTGCGAGTAGTAATTATCTGTTTTCATCCGCGTCTCACATTTCGCCCGAACTGTTAAGAAATGTACATCAGTGTAAAGCTTCGACGCAGCAATTTTATTTCATTTTCAGCAGCAGTGCGTACATACACATCTAAATCTGTAACCTAAACCTCTCTCTGCGCCTCAGGCCAATTTGTTTATGCTGAACAGACGTTTAATAGTGTTAATTGTTCCTCCGTCAATTTGCAGTGATTGCGGAAATCAAGCGATTTTCGAGACTCCACCACTTGGATTTGAATAAATTGTTTTATATTCCCTAGCTCTCTCCATAGGAGGGAATTTAAAGCGAAGCGCTTTGGAGTAAATTGCATCCAGCCTGACTGGCAGCGTTCAGCCGCTATAATGGAGCATTATTTGGTCATTTTGAATACTGTAATGCACAGCGTTTCGGCGGGGCCATTCTCAAGAAAATTGCTTTAACTTTTAAAAGGAGGCGATTCACTCCAAAGAAGGCCATTGTTACATTATGTCATTACCCTTAAATGTTTTAACAAGCAGCGCAACACGCTGCTATAATGCATTGATCTTTATATATTATTTTGAGGGGTAAGAGAATTTTGAGGGGATAATCAAAAATTATTAATTTTTGAATATGTTTTTTTTTTTTTTTTGTATCCAAAAGATATGACCTATGTTATATTAAAAGTTATAGGCTATTTAGGCTGTCATTTAGCGCTCGAACTTTGCATTGAGTATTTCTATTTGAAGTAAATAAAAATAAAAATAAAAAAATTAGTCCACTTTTTAACGATTTTTGAGGTTTTTGAGTCATGTGCTCGCTGGAGGTATTTAAAGGAAGCGCGAGGGTGAGCGCGCGCACACGCAAACTCTAACCTGCGCCCCCATATCCATCTCTCTCTCTCTCTCTCTCTCTCTCTCTCTCTCTCACACACACACACACACACACACACACATACACACACACACACACACACACACAATAAAAGTCAAACACACCTGTTGTGAGATCAGTGGTGCCCCTCCGTCCTCTTCATCTAAGATGTATTCTTGCATTTCAGTGACTGGTTCTAATAAGAAAGTTCGAAATATTTGTAATATTTGGAATCACCAATAGCATAAGTTTACAGCATAACCAACAATTGTTAAATTAAAAAAATAAAATAAAGAAAAAGAAACTGACACTGACATTGCATAATATCCTACTTATGACTTCGCATCCACTCAAAACATGCAGCGTAATGTCACTGTATAATAACGCTAACTAGAAATATCGTTAATCCGTGCATCAAATCACAATAAAACGACCTACAAAATAAACACATCACTAAAATCACACATGGAAGCTGCGAACGGTGGTAAAACGCGTGTGAATTTTAAGGATATCCGTTTGCACATCAACACACGAAACAGATATCATGCATAAAATCAAGATGATACACTTACCATCGGAGGATGCCTATTAAATACCAATATGAGCTGAGCGCTAAAGTCTGTGCAGATACTACGCCTTGATGGCCATAGTTATATATATATAAAAATGATGAAAAATAGCTGATGGCTTATTACTTGACAGTGGGACCAGTACCCCAGTCATTGATTGACGTGCAGCTTTAGTATTTCTGTCATGGTCGCGTCGCTCATTGGTCGGACGCGAGTCGTCGCGCGCTAAGATTGGCTGAGTATCGCAGCCAGCTGTACTTCAAAGCACGCGCTCACTATACAACTCGAGTAGAGAGAGTAAAGCTTCAGCGCGCTGTCCCTCAGTCACACTGGAACACTCACTCATTGTTCTCTTCAACTAGCTGTCTAGGAAAGGCCCTGGATATGGCTACGTCTATACTTGGGGTAAGTAAACATTGACATGTATTTTAATTCGATGCATTTTTTTGTGGTTAGTTTCACCATTGGTATTGACATTTCATTGTAGCTTGCTTGCGTTTAAACTTTTCAATGACTTTTATTTACATTCTAAAAAATAATAACGATGCCAAAAGACAACTTTTTACATTTCAAAATATTTTTTTTTTAAATTGTCTAGATTTATTAGTACTAGTGCTTTAAAGAAAGCTGAAAAGCAACGCGCTGATTTGAAGAGGCGAAAATGAAACAGTTGAAAACTCGAAAACCCTGTTCAGCCAAAGAATTCTCAGGGGAAAAAATAATAATAGGCAAACGATGAAATTTGTAGGAGTGCATTGCTTATTATTTTTTTTATAAAAATAACAATACTGCAATCATTTAAACGTGAAATGATTTTTAATACATGACAACTTATTTGAAAACTTGTAGGAAATATTCCCAAGCAAAGCAGCTAATTTTCACGTGTTGGTTGTATTCTTGCGAATGGTTTAGACTTGTTTGCTTTTCAAAACACCCCGACTATGTTGTACAGTCTAGTAAAGAGCATCAACTTTTCATCCAAACAGGAAGAGCCGAGGTTTGGAACTACCCCTTTAGCGATGCTGGCTGCAACCTGCAACAAAATTGGCAACACCAGTCCCCTCACGACTCTCCCCGACTCCAGCGCGTTCTCCAAAGGCGGATTTCATCCCTGGAAAAGATCCTCGTCGAGCTGCAACTTGGGCTCCAGCCTGCCCGGATTCACCGTCGCCACGAGCCGAAGCAGCTCCGGACTAACGAGCAGCACCGGCACCGGCAACAGCGCTTTCTGCCTGGCCTCGACCTCGCCAACCTCCTCCGCCTTCTCCGCAGAATACAGCAGCTTGTTCTCCAACACGGCGAGCGTTTCCTCGCAGGACTCGGGACAGTCCGCCTTCATTTCCAAAGTTCACTCCTCAGCAGAGACTCTTTACCCGCGGGTCGGCATGGCGCACCCGTATGAATCATGGTACAAGTCCGGGTTTCACTCCACTATCTCAGGCGAGGTGGCCAACGGGGCGTCCACGTGGTGGGACGTGCACACGAACCCGGGCTCGTGGCTCGAGGTTCAAAACCCGGCCGGCACTTTGCAAAGTTCGCTGCACTCCGGAACCCCACAAGCGATTCACTCCCAACTAAGCGGCTACAATCCGGACTTCTCGAGCCTCACGCACTCCGCGTTCAGCTCCACTGGCATCAGCCCCACCGCGTCCCACCTCCTGTCGACCAGCCAACACCTGTTGACCCAGGAGGGGTTCAAAACTGTGATCCCCACTTACACGGACGCGTCGGCCACTAACGCGATGATATCCGGCGCCAGCTCGGGGATAGGGACCTCGTCCCGGTCCTCGCGGAGATACTCCGGACGGGCCACATGCGACTGCCCGAACTGCCAGGAGGCGGAGCGGCTCGGGCCTGCGGGCGCCAGCCTGCGGAGGAAAGGACTTCATAGCTGTCACATCCCGGGCTGCGGGAAAGTCTACGGGAAAACGTCTCACCTCAAAGCGCATCTGAGGTGGCACACTGGCGAGAGGCCGTTTGTGTGCAACTGGCTCTTTTGTGGGAAACGGTTCACCAGGTCCGACGAGCTCCAGAGGCACCTGCGCACTCACACGGGGGAGAAGCGGTTTGCGTGCCCGGTGTGCAACAAGCGCTTCATGAGGAGCGACCACTTGAGCAAACACATCAAAACACACACCGCTGGAGGCGGAGGCAAAAAGGGCAGCGACAGCGACACCGACACCAGCAACCTGGAGACCCCCAGGTCTGAGTCTCCAGAACTGATTTTAGACGGGGTAAACCCGCGGGTCACGGTCAAAGACCAGTCTCCGCACCACGAGTCCTGAGCGCGACTTACTGAACGCATTTTCCTCGAGAAAAGGAAACGGGTCTGGACTGGAGTATGCGACGAACTCTCCATTTCTTAGAAAAACGAGCGAGACTTGCATTGGAAAGAGCAACTGAACACTGGCTGTTTCTGCTGCGCACAGACGAACGCTTCAGCTCTTCAAGCCTCAGTGTTTTAACGGTGGACATTTGTTGTGGAATCAGTGTTGGGCAAAAAGAGGGAACTAAAATAACCACGGCTGCCGGTTGAGCTAAATGTGTACATATATCCACAAAAAATAACATGTTATTTTTTTTTTCTCCTGTAAATGTTATGATTGTTTTGTGGTGGATCCTGAAATTCAGGGAATTTTTTTCTTTCCTTTCGACGCACTTTGTGGATGTCAAGTATGTATGTTACACAGCTATTTAAAATTCATTTAACCTTTCCTTTACCTTGCTCAAAATATATAAATGTTTAATTGTATAAAGTCACGCTTATAAGGCTTTCATTTTGTAATTAAAGGGATTTAAAATCTAAAGCTTGGGTTGTCTGATGCAAAATTATTTGAATCCAAATGTGGCTTCGCTAGTCTAAATTGAAACTGCGCATAATAATTACGAATATATATTTACTTTTTTTTTTTTTTTTGGAGAGGAAAATAAATATCGGTAGGCTAATGTAGACTCGTTTTTCGTCCCATTGGGATAAATCAATAGTTAATTCCCCAGAAAGGCATTTTTGTCCAAATGAATATCTTGTTAAATAGTATTAATTATGACTTGGAGCACATCGCAGCCCCATGTGTCTTGTATTGGCGATTAGGGATTCGTGTCTTATCAAATATCTAATTACTCTCCGAGACATCATTTGTTCAGCAGCTCTTTATCGCACATTTTCCGAGGGGATTCAGTGACAAAGGGCCTCTGAATATTTATTTGAATTGCTCAAATTAACTGCTTAAATTTGCATGTCAAACGGAAAATGTCCATCGAAGAGAGGGCTGAAGGCATAAAGCATCGTTTAGCTTTTATAAAACGCTACTCTTGATTTGGTGTTATGGGAACAGTTTTTTTTTTTCTTCCTTTCTTTTTTTCTTGCCTTTTCTGGGTGCCACTTTTGAAAGGGGGAAATTGGGAGAGGCCTTATGCAAATGCTGAATTTAAAATGCTCTCGCAGTCAAATGGTCCCTGGCTGTTATTTGAATATCAGTGGCCCTGTACTGAAAAGGTTCAAGGATGCTCTCTGACTTCTTTGTGTTTATCCAGTGCAGCGTCCGATCCCACAAAACCCGGCGGAATAATTACAGCTCGAGCCCTGCCTGGGAACTCGTTAGCTTTCTGTGCTACAAGGTAAATTGACCAGAAGGCAATAGACTAAAATTATTTTCATTTCCTTTTGTGTGCTGGTGGCCGCAGCCTATTCAGAAAAAATAAAATAAAAATACACAAATAGAAAATGGTCCATTATCATTTAACGACCTCGTGAAAAACTGATAACATTTTGCAAATAAAGAATAAAAACATATGCATAGTTTATAAATCATTAAACTGTAAAATGTAGTGGTCAAATAGCTATCCAGGGTTTAAAAATAGACAAATACACCAAAACGCAATTTCCGTATAGCTAGGCAATGTTTTCTCCAAATAGACTTGCAGGTGTGCAGAACACAATTCTCAGTCTTTTAAAAGTTAATGTAGGATGCAACGATTTTATTGCACACAATTCAAAATTTGTGTTACGGAAATGAGCGCTATTTGGGCGTGAAGGCATTCACGAGCACGCTTTACAATTATATGGTTCTATTAAGGTTTACAAACGGGAGCTTATACATGGACAAGATCTAAGTGCTTTTCAGTCTTTTGGAGGCGAATGATGCGCCTGGGGTTGCGGACAGTAGCGCTGTCACTCACGGCCTTTTGTTCGCGTTTTTCTGGAATGCCCTCTGACTGAGCGCGAGGCAAAAGTCAGCTTTGTTTGCGCGCGGTAATAAAAGAGTGATCAAAGAGCAGCGCCGCTCCGGCCGCAGCGCGGGAAACTCAGCCGTGACGATGTGATTTTCCCGCGCTGCCGGAGCGGTGCCACTCTTTCATCTCCCTTTTGGTCAGAAAATGTGCATAAAGCGCAGATCATGTTTACAAATTAAATGATTATCGTTATAAATAATTATACATATATATACCAATGCTAATGTTGTACTGTCACATTCAGTGGGTTATTAATATGTTTTCCAGTGACACGCAGAAACTAAAGTAGGCTAGTCAGTGTTTAAATTCCTTTAGCCTAACCCAAAATAACTGAATTGCAATTGAATCGACTTTTTGTTACCTCATGGCCAGCCTTGAAGTGAGGGTTTGTTATGTTGAGAAACACACTCATATTTAAGGTATTTAAAAATCATGTTGGTTTTACGTGTATAAAAACCATGCGCTCTGACATTTTCGTTGCCAGTATTGCCATATTACCAAATGTATTTTCAGTTCTGAACACCACCACTTCTAAAATGAGGAATAGTTGTATTCAGTTATATTTAAATATCAGCTCGATTTCGCCAATTTGAGAGTTGTTGAACAATCGTTTTGTAGCTTAACACAATAATTATAATAATAACGAAGTCACCCCGAATATATAACAATCACAACTACCAAAATAGACATCTGAAATTAGCGGAAAACTACAAATCCCATTTGACCAACTAATTTTAGTCTTGTTTCAGACGGATGAGAGTTGTAACTGGCGTCGAGTTTTATACCACATTCATAACACCTGTATTTCAGACATCTTTACAGACTGACTTGAGGTAAGGAAGGAGCCAGAAAAGACATAAATCATAGTTTAATGAACAAGATCGCAAAATAAATCATTCAAGTTATTATGTGTGGAATATATCTCAAGGAGTCAAACAGACATTACATTAGAGGAGGGCTAAACGCTTAAAGAAAAGAGAACATGTGTTGAACTAGGAGGACAGCAAATGTATTGAAAACACTGAAAGAATGAGTTTAATTCCTGGTGTAGAACAGGTTCAGTTTCTACATTCTCATGGCGCCCTCTTCTGGAGAACTTCCCAGAGCTGCCAGTCCATGGAAAAAAAACATTGGGAAAGCCACCCAGAGAAACTATTCACCCAAAACATTTCAGATTCTGTCCTCATTTAGTAACCAAACTCTCATGACTCAAAAAGAAAAGGAAATTAAAAATATATTTCTATTTAAACATCTCATTTCGGTACAAGAGAAGTTCAGTGACGTCTACAAAGTTCCTTCCCTTCCCTAAAGCTCCTAATACCAAATATTCTCAAGTGTCATTGGCTCTCCATAGACCAACAGAACTTCAAGCAAAGGGGAATATTTACAAGAATAATGACTTGAATTCCACACAAAAGTATCGTACACCTTTAACTAGATGTGTGTATAGCATCCTTTGTCATTCATTTTGGAGCGATTAAGCTTTAAAGTGTTTAAAAATGGTCAGAGTTTGGAATGACATGAGGGGGAGTCTCCTTTAATCTGAGATAAGATGATGGTGTGAGACTTCCAGCGACTCATTTCTTCCTCTCTGCATCCCTGCTATCACTCCTGCCCGAGCCCCTCCCTCGTTCCCGACTCGCACTCCTCCTTTTGACGTTTCTCTCTCGTTCCCTCTTGCCCTTCTCGTGGTCTCCTTTCTCCCTGCTCGTGTTCCTGTCCCTCTCCTTACCTCTCTCCTTCTCATCTCTCCATGGCTGAGGGCTCCTGCTTTTCTCTCTCCTCCTCTCTCTACTCCTGCTCCTGTGTCTATCCTGTCCTCTCTCGCTGTGTTTGGGCTGTGTGCGTTCCCTCTCAGAGCCGCTGCTGCCGTCACTGGACGAGTCCCTCCTGCTCTTGCTCTTCTTCTTCTTCTTCTTGCTCTTGTTCTTGTGTTTCTCCTCCTCAGAGTCGCTGCTGCTGCTGTCACTGCTGTCTGAGGAGCTGCTGGATGAACTCTCACTCTTGGCTGGCTTCTTTTTCTGCTTCTTTTTGTTCTTCTTTTTCTCCTTTTTACTCTTCTTCTTCTTCTCTTTTTTCTTTTCCAGACGGTCAAGTTTTCTAAAAGGAAGAAGGGGACGAGAGTTATAATTATAATTCAAAAGTGTGGGGTCAGTAGGTTTATCTTTCTTTTTTTTTTTTTTTTTTAAGAAATTTGTGCTTTCATTAATGTTTTTATTCAGCAAATAAATTAGCCAAAAGTGGCAGAAAATACATTTATAATGTTATAAAATATAAATATATACTGTTCTTTTGAACTTTTTATTAGTCAAAAAGCCTGAAAAAGTATCAGTTTTCACTAAAATCTAAAGCAGCACAACTGTTTTCAACACTGATAATAATCAGAAATGTTTCTTGAGCATCAGATCATCATATTAGAATGATTTCTGAAGGATCATGTGACACTGAAGACTGGAGTAATGATGCTGGAAATTCAGCTTTGATCACAGGAATACTTGCATTTTACAATATATTCACATAGAAAACAGTTTATTTTACATTACAAAAATATTTCAGTTTTTCCCGTATTCTTTTATATTCTTTGAAATTAAACTAGTTTATAAAGAATTAAAATGACAGATATTATCCTTAATGTCTTAGATGCACAAAATATTTAAATACTGATAATATTACTAAAATTAATATGAATATTATAACTTTGTTATTTATAACAATTTATATGAATAGTAATATATAAAAGTGAATATAGGCGGTTGTGTATGTGTAATAAATAATGAATCACACCGGAGTAGTTTCTGTTTCTGTTTGGTGGACAGAGATTTCAGGAACTCCACCTCAGGGTCGTCTTCTTCCTCGCTGGCCACAAAATCCTGAAGCACAACAACACACATTAGCAAACACAACACACACACACACTCACTGACCACCATACATACACAAGAGGCCAATCAGAAAGGCACTTTTGTGCAGAACCACAGTCTCGACTCTCTTGTAATTGTAGTTGTTGGTCTCATCAGTTCTAGTCTAACCGTTCAACCGGCTTGTGAGCCGCCCGTTCAATAACTGAACGTTTTTCTGCAATCACACGCTGAGCTCCAGACATGGATATCACGGGTCATATTTGGGCAGGGTCCGGGAGATTACCTGTGCTGGATCAGTCATGGTGGCGTCCCTCCCAAGGACACATTTCTTCAGCGCAAACCCACTGTTTCGCATCTCTGCCATTAACTCGGAGGGGTGCATCGACGGACCTGTTAGGACAAATCACTCTTTCAGAACAAATAATGTGTGATCATTCCCCCCCTCGGAGCATGCACACTACAGGCTTTGTTAACACACAAAGACGCACCAAATCAACTCTCTTGTCTCCCAGCTGGGTAAGGCGTGCAGTGTTATTCTGCAGAAGCAGAGGTTTCATCCAATCAAAACAAATAATAACATTTCCCACCAACACGAGATTAAGATCGATCTCCGCTCTGCAGAAACATGCATATTACTGAAGTCCTGCCAGCTCTCAGGAGACAAACCACACACACACCTTTACCACCTCCAAGTTTAGGGGTTACTCAGCCACAAAAGTGAACATTCTGAGATTAGCATTTTCTCATGTTGTTCCAAAACTTTTTGTTCATACTACAGGCTCAACAACTTTTTGCTTCCAATGTTCTTCTAAATATCTTCTTTTGTGCTCCACAGAAGAAAATAAGTTGGTAAAACTTTAGTTGAGGGTCCAATTCTCACTATTAACTAGTTGCTTATTAAACTTAACTACCTTACTAACTATTACTAAGCAGTAAGTAGGAGTTTATAGAGGCAAAAGCTGTAGTTAACAATGAGAATTAGACCCTAAAGTGTGACCAAAACGTCATACAGGTTTTGATTAACATGAGGATAAGTAAATGATTTTTTTGCCCTTTAATGGTGATTTTATTCTGAAATTGGGTACAATATAAGTAGTTTGTGTATGAAATCTTCCATCATATTTTTTATCTTCTAAAAGAAATGAATTTGCGATCAGTGGAAGCTTGTGGAAGCCACTGAATAAAAAATAAATAAGGTAATTGCTTTTTATCACACGATTCAGACTTTTTTCCCTGGCAATTACGAGAAATAATCCAGGATTACGAGTTAAAAAAGTCACTCTGAATTCTGAGATAAAAAGTATTTTTTTACTAATATGATATAAAATCACAAATATTTTATTAGATTATAGAAGATAATCTGAAATCTTCAAGTGTGACATTGTTTGTCTGCTAGTAACTGGGGTTTGGGGTGGTGCCAACAGGATGGGTCACATGGCATTTATAATTCAGGTGAGCTGCTCAAAAACACCTGTATTCAGAACTTTAGGTGAATGGGAAGCCATAGGAGCTTTGTCCAGGTGTTACAGAAATTCTTGGTGTTTTATTGGACATTGTCGCCACCTACAGTTCTGAAAGTGTATCTCATCTACAGGTAGAGAAAACCTGCATTAAAGACCTCTGTGGTGAAAATCACTGCAGTTTTTAATGAATGTCTTTGTGTTTTTAATATGCTTTAAGACAGGGGTAGCTAACCCTGCTCCTGGAGAGCCACCTTTCTGCAGTCTCACTTCCAGTCTCCTGAGATTCCTTCATCTGAATGACCTTGAAGCCAATATAGATCTATCCTTCGCTGCCTCTGATATCCCACAATCCTGTGACCGACCGTGACCATTAAGCTAAAAAATAAAGATGGCTTCTGAAAGTTGTGCTTGGGTTGGTGGTCAGTTTGTGTTAACCAGTGTTTTTAACCAAGTTTTTAACCAGTGTTAACCACTTCTGAAGTAATTTCTAATGTTTTCGGACGTAGTCACTGACCGGTTATATCCTGAACACCATGATTAGCTGGTTCAAATTCATAAGTCGACGCCATTGCTGAGTATTTTCTCCTTAAAACTGCAGTGAACCAAAGACAGTCTCAAAAACACAGTTTGAGGTCAACGCCATATCCTACCGTCACAAACATGTGACCAATACCATTATGTGTCTGATGTAGTAGAGAGCGATACATAAAACACATGACCATTCTGATACATCGACTTGTAGACGTCTGTATAATTCACTCTTCCTCTTCTGAATCAGTTTCTGGTTCAAACATGTATGGCTGAATCAAACCAGTATTTCCACTGTGTAGCATTTACTACAGCTGACCGAGTGGATCAGGTAGTGCGAGTTGCTGTTAATGAGTGGAGGCGGGGCTGATTTGCATATTCATGAATTCATTGCATATTCATCCGCATATCCTAAATGAAGAAGGGTGTAGAGTTACATTCAAGCTATTTTAAAGTCCCAAATCTGATTGGTTACAAGGTAGTTTGTGACGTCAGAAACACCAAAGCGTGTTTTTGAGACTGTCTTTGGTTCACTGCAGTTTTAAGGAGAAAATACTCAGAAATGGTGTCGACTTATGAATTTACACATGGTTTGTCTTAAAGCATATTAAAAACACCACATAGACATATAAACAACATTAAAAGCTGGATTTTCACCACAGGTCATGAAGAAACTATTCCTCAGTTGAAATTGCGGATGCCCAGAGAATTGTCACCGCCTTTCTCGCCCTGATCACACAGACAATAAGGAAAGGGCAGTACCTGCTTCATCACTGGGCATCGAGCTGGCATTGATCCCCGACAGACCGAAGAGGGGACACTCACGATCCGTGTTCACATGACCCCATTTATGACACTTAATGCAGCGCACATTACGCACCTACAACAATTCAAGAACAAGGAAACAAGCACAGCGCCCACACGTTCACTGCATTCAGACATTTGTGGATGAGCAATAACTGGTAATCTCCATTTATGAAGGTGAATAACACAAAATTAAACATCACCTGAATGCCAAAAGGCTGATCTCGAATATTCATGTCATCCTTTGCATACCTGATGAGTAAAATATGAGTAAGAAATACATAAAAGTGCAAATTTGAGATCAAGCATCACTTATGATCTAGTGAACTTACTTTTCACGAGGAGCTACTTTCTGCCACTCAAACTTGTACTCGGATTCTCCACCCTAAAGATGAAAAACGTGAGGTTGACATGAGCTGAAACTAGAAGATGCCACTAGAATAAGCTTTCTTTACCCCCTAAAGCCTGACTTATGAAATAATAGACAAGAACAATTTATTGAACATTTAGACAAAATCTGAAAACAAATCTCTTTTTTCTCTCTTTTGAGTTTTCTTTGTTGTTGAGCGTCATACTTGTTACATCAGGCTAGAGCTGCACGATTCTGGATAAATTGAAAATCTCCATTTTTTGTTTAAAATAGAGATTACGGTTCTCAATTAACAATTAAAAAATAACATGTAATTTAATTTACTAGAGGTTCTGACATCATGTTAAATGCTGCAGTCTATTTAAAAAAAAAAAAAAATAAAAAAAATAAAAAAAAAATAATATATATATATATATATATATATATATATATATATATATATATATATATATATATTTATTTTTAAATCAGTTTGAGTGAATGATTCAATGACTCACTCATAAAGACTTCACTTGTTTCATTACTGGATGAATCAATGTTTTTGAACAAATCTTTTGAATGAATGATTCAATGACAAAACACATTTCTAACAGTCACTTGTCGCCACCTACTGGAGTAATGATGTAAGGGATACAATATTTATTTGAAGTGTCAAGTTCCTTTCAAAAGGTCATTTAACTACCGTAGACATACAAATGAAGAATAAACTTTCATCCCAGTACTTCAGTGATAATCTGAATTAATCTGTTTCATACCTATACATGACAACTGCTGTTTCAACTGCTGATCTGAATATTCGCTGTGATCATATTCAAAGGTTTAATAGATTCAGGCGTATCATTGTCATTTAGGAATGAGATCACAGGGGTTTTTGAATCAAGATCGAGATCTTTTAACAATTATTCGTGCAGCTCTACATCAGGCTTGATATAGGAGAATATGGAGCTCATACTCCAGGAGGACAAAACACTTCAATGTTCTCCAGAGGCACAAACTGAGCAAAAATATGCAATTTGCTGCTGATATTTATATATGGCCAAAAAGTAAGATGAAATTCTGATGCTTGTAATATAAATCAATGAGATCTTTATACCAGTATAGCAGATTACTTACATAAAATGCAAATAAATATCAGTCATCACGCTATATCTGCCAATAATGTGTCTTGGTGAGATGAGATTTAAATGCTTAGTTTTATGATCAAAGCTCTGTAGTTTAAAAACATAAAATGCCATGCAAAACAATGATGAACAAATAAACCTTCCTCAAAAGCCTTGATGGATCATATTTGATACATAAATTTCATGATTTTAACAAGATTTTTCTACATAAAGAAATTCAATTAAGCCTAAGTTGTTTCAGTCCAGAAAATGCTAAATCTTGTAAGTAGGCTAAATCTTGAAATATTACTTACAATATCAAAGTTATTCTTACGTTTACTTTATATAAAATCAGTAAAGATTTCAAAGCAAAAAGACATGTGAAGCACAAGCTGAAGCTGGAAGTTTATCAACCGCAAACTTTAATATGGAAATGAACTTTACCTCTTTTTCCTCCTCTGCAGGAAGTCGGGGATGATAGAAAGAAAAAAAACATGATTATATACACTTTAACTTATTTTTCTCAGTTTCTTGATTTTCTAACAATTTTGATGGATCAAAATCTTGTACGTCTTAAAGTTTAGCAATGATTTGCAAGCAAATGATCAGTAACATTATTTTAATAACTTATTCAACAGGGTTTTTTTTTTTGGACAACAACCGGTGAAAACGTTTCTGACCTTTAGATGCTCCAGGAGGCGCTTCGTACATAAAATTAAGGCCATTTTTCACACGATCGTCTCCCATCAGCAGTCTGGAACATAAAACATCCAACCATTTCCAGGTAAATGCCAGATACTTTCCACATCATCAGCAGCTCACGTGACTGTGTGTTTGAGAGACTGAGACCCAGGTTTGGGCTTCTCTGACCTGTTGTTGTACGTGTCCTGCTCCTTCAGGTAGGCCTGCATCAGATCCTCCTGCTGCTTCTTCTCGAAGGTTAACTTTTGCTCTGCGATCCATACCTGATGAAGAACCAAAGAGATGAAGAGTTTAGCACCTCAGATACACCAGTTTGTCTCTCAACCTTCAAATAAAGGAGCCTGTCTTCCTCTGGAAACATCTGACACTGGACTCTGTTTTCTATATGATTATTAAACCGAGCAAACTAACAAACATATCATGTGTTTGTGAATAAATACTTGTGCATATTCATAAACAACCAAACATGCCGTGAGATCTATACAGTAGTCAACATTTGAAGTGGATCAAAACCTTTCGTCAAAGTTATACATGCATTTCGAACAATACCCGTTCTTGTCTTAGGACAACTTTGATTAACTTTTGTGATCCACTTCAAATGTTGACTACTGTATAAACAGAAGATCTGAACTAATGATTGACTCCAGAGCAATAGTAAGTTAGCTTGCTAGCGAAAAGCTCCCGCTTAACGTTAACGTTACCTTCTTTATGTTGGATTTTGATGCAGGATGAAAATCTTTCTTGCACATGAAATTAGCAAAAGATTTCCCCATGTTTGAACCCCGGCTTAACGACCAGAATGTTATTAAAAACCGAAGTTAGCGTTTTTCGTCGAACAACAACAAAACACCAGCAGCGGCGCTTCTTTATGACGCAATCAAAACAGCACACATCCGGGATCTTCCATAATATAAGCTGCTACTTCTATTTGTTAAATTTCGGAAACATTAATTAAAGAAGCCTTCATGTTCAACAATACATACAACAATATATAGTTTGAAAAATAAAGCTGTAAAGTGTGTTAATATCTGTGAACATTTTAATGTTTTTATTTACATTTTTTTATTTTTTATTTACAGTATTTATTTATTGTTTATTCTAATGCACCCCTGGTTTTATTTGTAAATCATTAAAAGTTATTAAAAACATCCGGCTTTCTTCTAATGGTTTTATTTTAGTTTAAATCATAAAATATGTACACATCGTACGTCGAAAGGAATACAGCATTATATTACAACTGTCAAATCAAAAGACAACCATGCACTTCATTTGTAGTAATTTTTATAATATTACTTAATTTATGTATTGTATTTGCACTCCTGTACTATAATTTTTATAACATGTTTGTTTATTTATGTATTGTGTATTAGGCCTATTTTATGATCCTGTTAAAACAAATAGCCAATCAAAAATGCCACTGCACGACCACGTGACTTTATACGTCCTGAAATCGCCGCTGCCACGCCCACTTATCCGCTGAACACCAATGCGGATCGACCAGACTCATTTGTTACATCGCTTGTTCGGATTGTTTTGGTTGATTATAAATCAGATGACCGTGCATGCGGATTTGTGTCAAAGTCTGCGTGCAGTTTTGTTTACGGAGAAAGGAAAAGGAAAGCAAACAGATGTTTAATCTCATCGAACAGAAAAGTGATTTTCTTCGTGCCTGACATATAGCGCTACGCTGAGTTGGACAAGGTAAAAATATTATTTAAAGCACACTGAATGCCAGCGTTACTGCAAATATTTGGATCAGCTTTATGAATACGTATTAGTGGTAAAGAATGTTTCATGTAAAGACATGTATCTTACTAAGCGTTCATTCATGCTGATGATGTGGTATATTTTGAGTAGAAAAAACATTCTGATTTCCTATTACTTCAAGGTCAGTGTTTTTTAAATGAATGAATTAATGATTGCCATGTCTATGCATGAATACTGAGAGATTTCCATAATTACTCCTATCATAGATTCTTCAGCAGTGAACACTGGAGACCTACATTTACATGGAATGTTACATTTTGTTTATTTCAGGATGTACCCAACCTCCTGCGACACATTTGTGGCTCTGCCTCCATCCACAGAGGGTCAGCGGATCATCTTCGGGAAGAACTCGGACAGGCCCTGCGATGAAGTGCAAGAGGTCGTCTACTACCCTGCAAAGGAACATGGCCCAGAAGACAAAGTTGAGGTATCTCAAGATGTTCCCCAGTCAACAGATTTCCTGCGGCACAGATCTGGCCCAAATAAACCTCTGAAGTGTGACACAGATTAGAGTTTGCTGATGTAGTAGCCAGAACTGATCCAAAACAGTGATTTTAATTAGAGTTAATTAGAGTTTGTTTGGGCAAAGGCTGTTGTTGTAAAGAGAGAGCAAAGAGGAAAATATGAATGGAAATAACCTGTATTAAAGGTATAGTGGAGGATCTTTCCGAATTTTAGATAAGACTTGCGTTTCACCTCTCCACTTTTTGAAAAGTTTGATTGATTCACCAGAATGATTGACAATTAGGAGGACCAATAGTATAGGTGATCCACCCGGAAGTAAAAAATCCTCCGCTATACCTTTAAAATAGTTGCCAGTCACATTTTCAGTAATACACCAATAGGAATTCAAGGAAAGATGAAAAAAAGAGAAAAGCAACCAGCAATAGTTGAATAGGCTGAGGTCTATGGAAGCTTGTTTCTGGCACCAAATAAAAAAGGTAGTCTAATTGTGATTTAAAAAAAAAAAAAAAAAAAAAAAATGTTTTTTCATCTCACAATTCTGACTTGAATTGTTTCACAATTCTCAGCATTGTGTGATATAAAGTCGCAGTTGCGAGAAATAAAGTCAGAATTGCGCGATATTAACTTGCAATCCTGACATTTTCTTAGAATTACGAGTTTATATCTCACAATTCAGACTTTTTTTCTCAGAATTATGTTTATATCTCGCAATTCTGACTTTGTAACTTGGGAGAAAAAGTCAGAATTGTGAGATATAAACTCATAGTTATAAGACTTAGTTATAAACTTGTAATTCTGAGAAAAAAAGTCAGAATTGTGAAATATAAAAAGTCAGATTTACGAGGTTATATATTGCATTTCTGACTTTATAATACAATTGTGACTATATCAAACTATTCTGCCTTTATAACTCTCAATTGTGTACTTATATATTGCAATTCTGCCTTTATAACTCGCAATTGCAACTTTATATCACACAATTTAGAGAAAAAAGTCAGAATTCCGAGATGTAAAAAAATTTCAGAAAAGTGAGATACAAGGATTTAATTACCTTTTAAATTGTTTTATTCCGTGGCGTAAACAAGCTTCCATAGTGGTGTGGATGGCCACAAACCTGCAGCACATCACTATAGCAGGTTACATGCAATAATAAACCAAATGTAGTTTAAAACCATAAGTTAGCATGTATCATGGTGTGCCATAGCTGTCATCTGGGCCATATACCTCAAAACAAATGATGATCCAAAAGAAAATTCCCTCCAAACCCATGGCGAAACATATATGGTGAAAGTTTGGCCCACATGTGCTCAACCATGCAAACATTCTTGCTATCTGGGTCTGATTCAGCTATATTTCCCTTAGATTTATCCAGCTGGATTTGAGAAACATTGTCCGAGTGCTGAAATTCTTTCAGCTGTTTTTGTTATTTCTCCTTTTCATCTGATCAGTGTACATATATAGAAATAGAGCAGGTGTCTCAGACGAATGCGGTGGTGCTGAGTCGACCCGCCTGGCTGTGGGGGGCGGAGATGGGGGCGAACCAGCATCAGGTGTGCGTCGGGAATGAGGCGGTCTGGGGGAAGGAGAGTGCGGATGGTGAAGAGGCTCTTCTGGGCATGGATCTCGTCAGGTGATCCAAGAAGCAATTTTTCAATTCATATTCAGCATTGACTAATTTACTCAACTACTGCAATTCAGAATACAGAATAAGTTGCAGCTTAATTGAAATATATATATATATATATATATATATATATATATATATATATATATATATACACTCACCTAAAGGATTATTAGGAACACCTGTTCAATTTCTCATTAATGCAATTATCTAATCAACCAATCACATGGCAGTTGCTTCAATGCATTTAGGGGTGTGGTCCTGGTCAAGACAATCTCCTGAACTCCAAACTGAATGTCAGAATGGGAAAGAAAGGTGATTTAAGCAATTTTGAGCGTGGCATGGTTGTTGGTGCCAGAGGGGCCGGTCTGAGTATTTCACAATCTGCTCAGTTACTGGGATTTTCACGCACAACCATTTCTAGGGTTTACAAAGAATGGTGTGAAAAGGGAAAAACATCCAGTATGCGGCAGTCCTGTGGGCGAAAATGCCTTGTTGATGCTAGAGGTCAGAGGAGAATGGGCCGACTGATTCAAGCTGATAGAAGAGCAACTTTGACTGAAATAACCACTCGTTACAACCGAGGTATGCAGCAAAGCATTTGTGAAGCCACAACACGCACAACCTTGAGGCGGATGGGCTACAACAGCAGAAGACCCCACCGGGTACCACTCATCTCCACTACAAATAGGAAAAAGAAGCTACAATTTGCATGAGCTCACCAAAATTGGACAGTTGAAGACTGGAAAAATGTTGCCTGGTCTGATGAGTCTCGATTTCTGTTGAGTCATTCAGATGGTGGAGTCAGAATTTGGCGTAAACAGAATGAGAACATGGATCCATCATGCCTTGTTACCACTGTGCAGGCTGGTGGTGGTGGTGTAATGGTGTGGGGGATGTTTTCTTGGCACACTTTAGGCCCCTTAGTGCCAATTGGGCATCGTTTAAATGCCACGGCCTACCTGAGCATTGGTTCTGACCATGTCCATCCCTTTATGACCACCATGTACCCATCCTCTGATGGCTACTTCCAGCAGGATAATGCACCATGTCACAAAGCTCGAATCATTTCAAATTGGTTTCTTGAACATGACAATGAGTTCACTGTACTAAAATGGCCCCCACCAGATCTCAACCCAATAGAGCATCTTTGGGATGTGGTGGAACGGGAGCTTCGTGCCCTGGATGTGCATCCCACAAATCTCCATCAACTGCAAGATGCTATCCTATCAATATGGGCCAACATTTCTAAAGAATGCTTTCAGCACCTTGTTGAATCAATGCCACGTAGAATTAAGGCAGTTCTGAAGGCGAAAGGGGGTCAAACACAGTATTAGTATGGTGTTCCTAATAATTCTTTAGGTGAGTGTATATATATATTAGTTGCTATTTTATTTGTGTAAGTTTCTTAATAAAGGTCTTAAATGTGATATGAAACACTTTGTATTGTAGGCTGGCTCTGGAGAGGGCCAACACTGCTGAGCGGGCTGTCGATGTGATAACAGAACTGCTGGAAAAATATGGCCAGGGCGGGAATTGTATGGAGGACGAGTGTGGATTCACATACCATAACAGCTTCCTCATATCAGACCGCACTGAGGCCTGGGTGCTGGAGACTGCTGGGAAATACTGGGCCGCAGAGAGAGTGAAGGGTAAATACTGGGTCATGTAACATTACAGCTTAAAAATTGAAATTAGTTCAAGTGTTTAAAGTCAAGTCAGGTTTATTTATATGACACTTTATAAAGGCAGCTCTACAAGTGTAGTTTTAGTTTAGCTCATTAACTGTACCAGTAGCTATGTTTCTACACAAAGTTGCGAATTTATCTTTTGCGCAAAATTGGAATATCGCATAAAACATTTGCGAATAAAGCAGTGTTTCCATTCCATGTGTTCCAGAGAAGATAATCGTCACTTCCTGGGATATTTGCGCAAAATATCTGTTATAAAAATGGAAGTTGCTGCAATCAGGGAAGCCACTGTGGCTCTTTTAACCTTCATCAGAAATGACTTGCTTCTCAGAGCATGTGACAAAACGCAATAAACGCGATAATGTTCTCTTGCATTCGGATGCTGGTATTTGTGAACGCAATTGCGTAAGGCGTTTCTGGCAGAGGATTTAACCAAATCTTGATGTTAGACTTTGGCTCAGGCATTTCAGAATGATCAAACCAACATTTGAGATGCTGTGATGTGATTGGTCCGCTGGTTAGTCCAGTTATCCAATCACATCTTCTGCTGAGGCAAAGTCATCAAGGGATTTATTCTGTAGATGTGTTTCCATCGTAGTTTATGCGCAAGTCTTATCAGATAAAAAAATGATCCGCCTCAGTTGAGCACTTGAGCACATTTTTAGAATTTATGCACATCTTCTTGTTTCTATCCAGCGTTTTCTTTATGCGATATCCCAAAATGCACATTAAAATAGGTGGATGATTTTTGACTCAATTTCATCAATTATGAAACTAATTTAATTCATTTATAAGCAGCTCTACAGAAGACAGTAGCATCGTTATTTAGCTCAAATCAGTTCAGTATTGGTTCAGTTCAGTTCAGCGCAGATGTTGCAAAGATCAGATCAATTCAGTTAAAATGTTCACATCCGACAGTGTCAGTGCAGACAATATTGCTGAATATTAATTGTCTTTTAAAAGGTCTGATTTAAAACGCTGTTTCTCTCTCTTAAAGCCGGCTATCGGAACATCTCCAATCAGTACTCCATTACTACTAATATTGATAGGGAGCACCCGGAGTTGAGGACGTATGCACAAGAGCAGAGCTGGTGGGATGGAAAGGCTCAGTTCAGCTTTGCCGAGGTTTACTCCTACTCAGCCACAGCCCGAATCGAGGCCGCAGGGGGACGATACTGTGAGGGACGCAAACTTCTGCAGAAGAGTGAAGGTTACTATTAGTTTGGTGGTGGAAAATGATCAGCAAATTCATGCAAAGTGCTAAATAAATAATCACATCTACTCATATATTCATGACAGTGTAATTGGTTGATTTTTAAAATACACTACCAGTTAAAAGTGTGGACACACTTAAGTGAGTTTGTGCCTCTTAGGATCGTAAAACCATTGCTTGATTTTTTTTGCCCGATAATAATAGTGCCTTTTTATTTACAAAACGTCTCGGGTTACGCATGTAACCATGGTTCCCTTAATAGGGGAATGAGACACTGCATCCTCTAGAGCAGTGTTTCTCAACCCTGCTACTGGAGGACCCCCAACATTACACATTTTCTTTGTCTCCCTAATAAAACACACCTAATTTAACTCGTGGCTCATTAGAAGAAACTCCAGGAATTGAAATGGGTGTGTCAGAAAGAGTAGACTTTCAAAATGTGCAGTGTTGGGGGACCTCCAGGACCAGGGTTGAGAAACACTGCGTCCTCAGAGGACACTATGGGGAAGAAATGCCCACTCCGCCATGCTGAGGGAATGACTGTCTAATTGGCTGCGACAAGCACAAACAAAGACTCAACAAACAGACATAGATGCCAGAGTCAGATCCCCCTACTCAGGTCTGACACAGAACCGTCAGTGACACTATTCCCTACGGCCACCACCCAAGCTCCAAAGGCTCAAGGGCCTGGTAATGCCAGCCTCTACGCCAGACATTATTATTCACTAAACATATCATTATTATATAATTATTATATATTATATATATATATAGGGATCTGGTTGAAACCCTAAACAGCACGGTTAAGTATTTAAGTAACAAAATGCTCAATCCCATCTGACCTAGAGTCAGCATCTCGCAAGGCCAACATTCTGAATTTAAGGATGCTCAACCAGTGAGAAGGGGTGCAAAGCTCAGGCAAAACCACTTCTCACCAGGCAGCAGAGATGGGTCCTTTGGGGAGCTGAGGACTCAGCAGAATGACCCTCTGAGTGAGGGGAGTCCAATATTCACACAAGACTGTGATCCCCAACTTTGAAGTAGGACGATAGACCCTAATAAAGAGACCCTAATAAAGAAACCCTGTAAGGGAAGGGTGTACTACGCCCAATAGAGGAAACTAATAAACGGCTGCAAAGTGTTAGCTGTGCTATAGTCTCCAAAGTCTGCCTGAGCCGGAACAGAGCGTGGAGGACCCAAGAGAAGATTTCCCAGTAGCGGGGATACAATCCCTGATAGACCCTGCGGTCTGGAGATCATCTCGAGCGCTCTTGTGGGAGCAGAGGACACAGGCTCAACCATATTATCGATCTCCGGCACACACAAGGGAGCTGCCTGCTTAATCCCCTAACATTTTAGGGGAGGCAGCTATGACCTTGCGAATATGCTAAAGTTTGCATTCTGGGGCAACTGTCTGTTAAAGAACACAAAATAGGGAGGCAGTTTCATCCAGATAAATGAAGGAACCTCCTACTTATGGGACCCCAATACTGGGGGATGCAGCCACGACTTCATTCCCTCAAGGGAGCTGCCTGCTTATAAGACCCCAATCAGGGGGAGGCAGCCACAACTTCACGAGACAAAAGGGAGATGCCTTCTTAAGGAATCCGCCATTTTGGGGAGGAAGCTTCAACCTTAATAAATTTTAAATGGCTCTGCTTAAGGACCCCAACTCTGGGGGAGGCAGCTACAACCTAAGGGATCTGCCTGCTTAAGGAACCCTCTATCAAGTGGTGGCAGCTTCAACCTTAGTACATTGCAATGACTTGTGAAGGGGCCACATGCTTAGGGACCCAGCTTTGTGGGAGGCAACTTCACTAAACATAAGGGAGCTTCCTACTTAAGGACCCCGTCATTAGGGTGAGGAAGCTTCAACTTTTATACAATACAATGATTCATGAAGAAGCCACCTGCTTACGAACCCCACTCATGGGGGATTAAGCTACAACTTCAAGGACAAAGGGAGTTCAAAAGAAAAGTTCTTAAGTGAGCCGCCTACTTAATGGACCCACATAAGTGGAGGGCAGCCACTATGAGTGTGCCTACTTAGGGAACCCCAATTCTGGGGGAGGCAGCTCCACCTCATATTGCACTTCACACACACTTACAAAAGTACCTTACTAAACCTAACAGAAGGCCACATACTGCGCCTTCGCCTCCCTAATCTTAACAACCACAATTTTGACGAATGTGCCAAAAAGCTGTGCCAAGGGCACAGGGATGTCCAAGCCCCGGCCCCCCTCTGGCTCTGGGCCTGCTTTTATGGAATACCATTTTGTGGTATTTCATATTTTTAATGACTACTATTATTTAAAGTGCAAAATAATAATAATAATATAGAAAAATCGATTTGTCCAAACTTTTCATTGGTACAGTACATCACTGTATATTATTATTTATAATTGTACTTATAGATTATTTATTCACATTATTTATTGAATTAAAAACTCACAGACTAGTTGTTTGACAGTTATGCCATTAAAATATTGTACTTACAGGCCACATCACAGCAGAGACAATGATGGATATTTTGAGGAATAAGGAAAGCGGAATCAACATGGAGGGAATGTTCATGACCACAGGAAGTATGGTGTCAGTCGTCCCCAAAGACCCAGATTTACCTGGTGTCCACTTCTTCACGGCCACTCCAGACCCTGAACGGTACGCCAGGCTTGCTGATATTCAGAAGTCACAGCTATAGTACAGGGCAGTTCTGACTAATGTTTTTCTTCTGCATTATTTATGCATGTCATCTGTAACTACAGATTAGACATGATTTTTTATATAAATTGTGAATTATTATAATAATAGTAATTGTAATGATATTTAACCATTTGTTAATATACACTACCAGGTAATAGCTTGGAATAATTAAAAGTACACTTTGTAACTTTTGGCCCTCTAGCGGGTAAAAAACAAAAATGCATGCATTTTGTGGAAGAACATTGTTTTGGTTGTGCCTCTGCTCTGGGTGACTGTGCTAGTGAAAATGGTTATCCTACTAATCATAAAACATTCACTTATAGGCTTAAGAGATATAAACAGTTTAGATGGAAAGATCTCAAGCTGACTTGCTGAAGACGTTACTGTAGCTTTACCCATTAATAGACATGGTACTTCCTTGAAAAGAAATTCCAGCGCAGCGCTACGACATCAATGAAATGAGCCTTCACAATAGATAATGCTTTACAATGAACTCTGTTAGAGAGCAACATATGGCAATTTATCTGTTTAACAAAATACCTTAAAGGAGAACTCCGGTCAATTTTAACATTGAGCTCATTTTTTTGTACATTTGGAGTGCTGTCAGTACAGAGAACAACGACAAAAATCGGTGTTGCCTACACCGTGTTATTCTCTTTTTAAAATTTGCACCCTGTTGACTTCAATGGGGCAAGTTTTAAACCTGCTTTTAGCCTCTTAACATCCTTGATGTGTCATTACAAGTGCACAGGTCATGTGAGTGATTCCTTCGGAGTGAACGCGGGTGAATCTGACTGCAGTAGATGTGAAAGATATGGATAAAAATGATGTTTATTCAGCCAGCGCTCATACCTGTATTTACATCCTGTTTTCGGTCAAAGTCCATAGTAATCGATTGTCGAGTTCACGCGCGTGATCATAGGTACTAAACCAATGCGCGTGAACTCGACAATCGACTACTGTGGACTTCGACCGAAAAAAGGATGTAAATACAGGTATGAGCGCTTGCTGAATAAACATCATTTTTATTCATATCTTTCACATCTACTGCAGTCAGATTCACCCGCGTTCACTCCGAAGGAATCACTCACATGACCTGTGCACTTGTAATGACACATCAAGGATGTTAAGAGGCTTAAACGCAGGTTTAAACGCAGGTTTAAAACGTGCCCCAATGAAGTCAACAGGGTGCAAATTTTAAAAAGAGGATAACACGGTGTAGGCAACACCAATTTTTGTCGTTGTTCTCTCTATTGACAGCACTCCAAATGTACAAAAAAATTAGCTCAATGTTAAAATTGACCGGAGTTCTCCTTTAATCACCTGAGTAATAAAAACGGCATCATATCCGCTTCGCTTTTACAACATTTAAAATCCCTCAGTTTTTCTGCATCTCTGAAAAGCCACGCTAATGTTGGTTCTTGTTTTATTACGAGCTCTGTCACCTTCTCTTTTTGCCAGCAGTCTTTCCTCTGTTCAGTGTTTGATTAAAATGAATGATTTCCCAGAGGTTGGAGATTTAGCGGCTCCATGTCAACCTTTCTCGCTCGTTGTGAAAACGAATCTATGCCACTCCCGCACCATACATGCATCAAAGTAGCCGGAGCAACTTTTGTCAATTTACGGAAATGACGAGACACGCACAGGCAAGTGACATATGTGCACAATTTCCCACGAACACCATCCCGCCTGGTCTTAGAAAAATGTTCTTTACAGACAACATTGTCAAAACGATCCCCATTCAAAACATTGTGTAAATGTCCCCTCAAATATAAACACAAAAATTATGTGTTTTTTTAACCCCTTAACGCCCACTGTCGCGAATTTGCAACAAACCCCTTCCATTCAGACTGCAGGCGAGATAGCGTGTGTTTTCCCCCAATGCCTGTTTGTGCACATTCGATACATACCTAGGAACATTTTGCACGCACTGGTTTCTCGTAGGAGCGGTCGGAGTGGGAACTACATCCGGTTCACCGAAGCTAATATTTTGGTTTGCAAAATCCGCATATCAAGGGTGCAAATGTGGAGAAATTGCCCAAAATGAGTTAAGTTGTGCTAAGATAAAAATATGTACCAGCTTATTGATTGCTTCTATAGCTATGTTATTCATATAGACTTCATGTGACGAATGTTTTTTACGTACTTTGTAGATTTCTGTTTGTAGCAAATTTGCGACATTGGTCCATAACGGCTGGATTGGGCTAATGGCTACATATTATAATAATGCTGTATTTAGATGGTTTCAGCAAAAAAAAAATTTTTTTATTTTTTTCACAAAAAATAGCATGTTAGGATATAACACTATAAGAATATATAATGTATGCACTGGAGAAACAAGGAAAGAGTTAAACAGAGTGTAACATGGAATGTATAAAAACTACTGTCAATGTTAGGGAGTAGGAGAGTGTTTTGTTTCTTGCTGTTGTCAAGATTCATTAATTTGTCAATTAAAGTTTATAAGTTCTAACAACTTTGTGCAATGAATAAAATCTACATACCTGAGATGGGAAAATGTGTTTTATTAATTTTACCATTTTTAAAAAAAAATTAGCCTACCCTAAATGCCTGTTGTCGCAAATTTGCAACATACCAAAATTTCTATTTATTTGTTGTGCAAAAGTGAAATTGATAATCTCAACATTATTTACCATCTACTTAAAGGCAAAAACACACTTAATTTTGTTTTTTATATACAGCTATATTCATTTCGCTTCGGTTTGGCGTATTCTGGGCCTGAAAATGCAAACTTTTGAAAACGGGATTCAAATTGAAGTTTCTGAAAACAATACCGTTACCATCTCCATGTAAACTACAAAAACGTGTTCAGTCTATAGGCGTGTAGTGTTTCTTTACATTTCTTTTCTTCCTTTTGAATTTCCTTCCTTTTACATTTGTTTCTTCCTGACATCGCCAACTACTGGCCTAGAAGCAGAATACAGCATTTTCAGTCGTTTCAATTGATCCATGTGAATGGGGATCATTTTGACGATGTTGTCGTTTGTATTTGAAAACTTCAAAGGAAAAACGTTATAATGTTATAAAGGTTCAAATATATTTAAATAGAAAACAATTGTTTTAAATTGTAATAATATTTCACAATATTACTGTTTTTACTGTATTTTAGATAAAATAAATGCAGCTTTGGTGAGCAGAAGAGACTACTTTAAAAAACATTAATAAATCATAATTATTCCAAACTGTTGACCAGTTGTGTAGTTAATGTAGTATTACTAATTCTAGTGGCTTTTGCTTTGGCAAGCGTTGCTGTTATTGCCTGGTGGACAATATAACATTGAAATTGTCTCCAAAAATCTAATGATTTATTAATTACTCCTTTATCAATTTCATGCAGCTGTAACACTGCAAATTTCATGTTTTTGTCCCCCCACAGGTCTGTCTTTAAGCCGTTTGTATTTGTATTAGACATAAAGCAGCTGAAGCACACATGTTCTCCATGTTTTGGAGAGGACGATCCCGTGAAGAAGAAACCCCGTTTCCAGAGCAAACCGAACCGCAAACACCCTCTGTTCCTGAAGCACGAGGTGGTCGCCGCCATCATCGACAGCACCATGGTGAGCCGTTCAACACAAAATACGCTGTTGTCTGATGGCCTCTGTATTTTACACGGCCCACATTTCCTAGCCTCGAGCAACAGCTGTTTGTGAATGTAAAAGGTCTACACAGTTTTAAAGATCAAAGCGCATGACAGATAAAGTTATTGTCTCCTAAGAGAAAGAATTGATTCTGAACTGCCGAAATGAGTCGTCAGTAATTCCAGTCTCACTTCCTGTTACAAACCTATGTAACAATGTAACAAATTTGCATAATGCCAGTCAATGGTCTTCATTGGCCGCTGGTGAACAACGTCTACTTTGACCCTCAAACACTGTAGTTGTAGCTGAGACTGGAAGAGTTTGATTTGTGTTGTTCATGTCGAGAAGACGCTGTTTTCTGCAAATACACTTTGATTAAAATTGATATGGTAAAACCGATGCCATCGTTACTATTCATATCACTGTGTATCAAGAGCTGTAATTCAGATATTGTATTAGGCGTTTTGTTCCCGACACAAGCTGTAAGCAGTAGACCAATCACAACAGACTGGGCCTTCTGACCAATCAGAGCCGAGTAGACTCTCAGAAAGGAGGGGTTTAGAGAGACTGAATCCTTTATCAAACTGTTTCAGACACAATGAGAAAAGAGCTGATGCTGCTATTATGTTTTGAGAAAATTAATATGTTTTTTGACCTTGGCTGCATGTAAACCTGTTGAAGGAAACTTGCAAAATAAAATGAGGAACCTGTAAAATAGCATAAATTCACATGCAAAAGAGACATAATGTTTGTTTGTTTGTTCAGGAGAAAGGACAGAAGATTGAACAGAAAATGAGAGATCTGGAGACGAGGAAGATGGCAGAGATGGAGAAATATCTAACTGAGGGGATTGAGGATTCAACACTGCTGGTTCATCTCTTTACAGACACTGCAACTGAGGAGCTTGATATTTACAGTAATGCCTGAGAAAAAATATATTGAATAGGATTATTGGATGTTTCTTCAACTATAGGCACTTTTGGGACCTGTGGATCCTAGTAAAAAACACTTTTTACACTGTCATTTTCAGAACTTCAGTCATTTTGCTTCTCAAGTTAATGTATCTTGATTTAAGAATCTTTAAACCTTTGCACTGGAAAACAAGACAAAACTAGTGAAAAAGAACGGCACTTTTCTATATCTACAAAGATATCTTATGTTTGGGAGGAGAGCTATTCAAACTTTAAGTTTTTTCTTTCTTTTTTTTCTTTCTAAAATGAATTAAAAAGTTATGGAGGTCTGTTGGAAATTATATTTTCAAACTTTGAAGTGTTGTTAAGACAACTTATTGTGCTTCCTAGACATTTACATTTAGAGAACATATTGACGTTTTATGTTCCCTTCAATTTCGGGTTTTCTTTAATTGGTCTTAAATGTACATAACACCTGCAGAAACCCTGTAAAGCCATATGGTTAAAAATAAAACCCAAGACCTTAATAACTTCACATGTTGAATTCTCAATCTCAACCCCTCAGATATAAAAGTTCCCAAAGTTGAAGAAACACCCTCTTACCTTTTCTAGTGGAGAGATCGTTTGCACAATCTTTCAGTCGATTCCTGTATGTTTGGACATCATTTTAATAATATACTCAAAACCATTGACAAGTTAGTCACATTGTCATTACTGACATGTTAAAAGAGTTGTGTGTTTTTAGCATTTTAGAGTGCATGTCAAAGATCTCAGATATCATATGCAAACACTTACAGTTAAATAATGAATTCCAAAGGATTTACTTTGGGAAATGTGTGAACTGGAAGTTGGCAGAACTTACTAACTGTCCAATCAATTCAAGTAAAAAACAAACAAAATAGTAATAAACAGATCAACACTCATTAAAGTCCACTCCACAATCACAGAGAGCTTGTCTTTATTATTATTTCATGGAATTCTGAACTGGCTTCAGTGCTGTGACCACAGACTGCAGTGTTCAAAGGAGAGCTGGTAAATGAGACGCATTTAAATTCACGCAGAAAGTATTGTAGTCACGGATCAAAAAATAAGCGTGAATCAAAAATTAAAAAGCAAGTAAAAACATATTGCTCAAACTGGGAAAAAAATATGCAAAATTATCAAAACAACAAACTATGTAGTCACAGATCAAAATATAATTGGAGTGAGGTCAACTCCCCTCTTCGATTGATTGGCTAAAGGAGGGGCTGTCAATCAAGAAGTAGTGGACCAGTGGTGACGCTTAAGCCCTCCCTAATTTACATGAACCTCGAACTGCAACATTTGGAAAAGCAAGTGCAGAATGTGGAAAGAAAAACAATATACAAGCTTACAAAAGAGTAAAATATGAGCAGAAAATGTAATAGAGTACAGAGTAATAAAACCAAGGAAAACAACTTTTAAAAAGACAGAAACATAAGATTAAGATTTTGTATAATTTTTAAAGTTTTGATTCATGCTTATTTTTTTAAACGCGCTTTTAATTTTTTGATTCACACTTATTATATTTTGATCTGTGACCACATTGTTTGCTGTTCTGATCATTTTGCACTATATTTTTAAGTGTTTTAACATATTTGATTCATTTTTTGACCGCCATACTTTAGGTGGGAATTTAATCGCATAATGCTCTCAATGACATCCCAGTATTCTCCTTCAATGAATTCACTTGTTGGGACTTTCCTGTCTAATAGAGTCGAAAGCAAAAAAAAAAAAAAAAAAAAAAAAAAAAATTCTGTCGCCCTCTTGTGGCTGTGAAATGAAACACAACCACTTCTCATCAAGGTAATGAATCATTTGGATCATTCAATTTATTAGGATAAATCAGAATTATTTGGGAAACCAAGATGCGGGTTAGTTATCACATGGGCTATATCTCAATACAGGTTAAACATGCTACTAAAATGGCAGCATGATGGAAATAAATACATGTCTGCCACCTGCCAGTGATTCTGCCACATATATACATCTGCCAAATGTTTTTTAAACAAAAAGTGTCAATGAGCCCAGTGCTGTAAACAAAGAGGTTAATGGGATACATTCTTTATTTAGAGTGGTGAAAATATAACTCCATCAGAACGGCAATATTGTAATTAAATCTGATTAAATTACTGCAAAATAAATAAATTAAAATTCTGGATCATGTGTCAGACAGTTCAATCTGTAAAAAAATAAACCTAATATTCAAATGTCTAGGGGAAATAAAAGCAGATCAGCTAACAGTTCTTCAACACTCCCTGTTCAGTCCTGAAATGTTTCGTTTGTTTCCAGTTTCCCCTTTGCCATCCTGTGTGTGTGAGGTAGATGAACTGTTCAAGACCTCATTCTAGTCGACTACCTTCACATCTGGCTATTGCTATTAGTGTCAGTAGAACAAATAATTCACTTAAAGGGATAGTTCACCCAAAAATGAAAATTAGCCCATGATTTACTCACCCTGAAGTCATCCTAGGTGTATATGCTCGTTCTTTCAGACGAATACAATCATATATTAAAAAATGTCCTGGCTCTTCCAAGCTTTATAATGGCAGTGAATTGCTGTTTCTATTTTGAAGTCCATTAAAGTGCATCTCTCCATGATAAAAGTGCATCTATCATGATAAAAGTGCATCTATCCATCATAAAAGTGCATCTATCCATCATAAAAGTGCATCTATCCATTATAAAAGTGCATCTATCATGATAAAAGTGCTCCACACTGCTCTGGGGGGTTAATAAAGGCCTTCTGAAGCAAAGTGATGAGTTTGTGCAAGAAAAATATCCATATTTAACATGTTATAAAGTAAAATTCTAGCTTCCGGCCGTTCTATTCTAGCTTTCTATGCAGTCTACTTGCTCCTAAAGTGCAACTTGAGACGTCAGAAGTAGCGTAATAGCGTAGTGCGTCATGGCGTAGCGTAAATATCAGCAGTGCGTCGCATTACTCACAAAAGTTGCGCTTTAGACTTAAGTCGAATCCGTATGTTTGAACGGCTGGAAGCTAGTTATTTTACTTTATAAAGTTTTAAATATGGATATTTTTCTTGCACAAACTCATCGTTTTGCTTCAGAAGGCCTTTATTAAACCCCCAGAGCAGTGTGGAGTTCGTTTATCATGATAGATGCACTTTTATGATGGATAGATGCACTTTTATGATGGATTGATGCACTTTTATGATGGATTGATGCACTTTTATAATGGATAGATGGACTTTAATGATGAATAGATGCACTTTTATCATGGATAGATGCACTTTTATGATGGATAGATGCACTTTTATGATGGATAGATGCACTTTTATGATGGATAGATGCACTTTTATGATGGATTGATGCACTTTTATAATGGATAGATGGACTTTAATGATGAATAGATGCACTTTTATCATGGATAGATGCACTTTTATGATGGATAGATGCACTTTTATGATGGATAGATGCACTTTTATGATGGATAGATGCACTTTTATGATGGATTGATGCACTTTTATAATGGATAGATGGACTTTAATGATGAATAGATGCACTTTTATCATGGATAGATGCACTTTTATGATGGATAGATGCACTTTTATGATGGATAGATGCACTTTTATGATGGATTGATGCACTTTTATGATGGATTGATGCACTTTTATCATGGATAGATGCTCTTTTATAATGGATAGATGCACTTTTATGATGGATAGATGCACTTTTATGATGATAGATGCACTTTTATCATGCATAGATGCACTTTTATGATGGATAGATGCACTTTTATGATGGATAGATGCACTTTTATGATGGATAGATGCACTTTTATGATGGACAGATGCACTAGATGCACTTTTATAATGGATAGATGCACTTTTATAATGGATAGATGCACTTTTATAATGGATAGATGCACTTTTATGATGGATAGATGCACTTTTATGATGGATAGATGCACTTTTATGATGGATAGATGCACTGTTATGGACTTCAAAACAGAAACAGCCATTCACTCCCATTATAAAGCTTGGAAGAGCCAGGACATTTTTAATATAACTCCTATTGTTTTCGTCTGAAAGAAGAATGTCATATACACCAAGGATGGCTTGAGGGCGAGTAAATCATGGGCTAATTTTCATTTTTGTGTGAACTATCCCTTTAAATGTGCCCTAAAATGAACCACTGTGCATCCATCAGCAGCTTTTGAAGCGATCTGAGTCTATGTGAAGCGGTAGTGCAAGGCCTCATCCACGAAGCCGAACTCGAGGCCGATGTGCTGGATGACTCGGCCCTCGAGCAGACGAGAGCCGTACGCCAAAGCCTCGCCCGGGTCAGCGGCCAATCCCACGCTCTGCAGCCAGCGGACCATCTCACTGCCCAGGAACGTCTCAGCGGTGCTTTTCTCTCCACACCTGCACATCAGCAGAGCACGCGTCACCCACTGCGCCCAAACCACACACACCAGCACAGAGCAAGAGCGCGGGAAGCAACAGCACACGGACGGGAAGTGAGAGATGATTAGAAAGCAAGAGAAGAGGGGTGAACCACAACCAAATGGGGCGGGGGGGAATCAAAGAGAGATTCATGCAAATGTGCAAAGATGTTTTAATGAACAAACATGCTGTAATGAGAAAATCATGATCAAAAATTAGACTAAATATGACTTTCTGTGCATGCACTAAAAACAAATCAAACATGCGAATGAATGCACGATAAGCAAGAGATGGCAGTGAAGAGTCTCTCACCTTTTCTTGTGAACAATGTCTCTGACACACTGCTGCTTATGATATGTGAGGAACTGACTGCAGGTCAGTCTGATCTCCTCAGACGCCACAGAGCCGTTGACCTCCGGACCCCAGCTCCGCCACAGCCTCGCTAACCTTTACCCACATACACAAGACATCTAATCATTACCCTAATTATGTATCTAATATTCACAGGATTTTTTTTAAACATAAGCTCTTTCCCCCATCCAGACCATTTACTGAAGAAAAGCCACAAAAACTGTTTGAGAATGTTTTTGGAAGCAACCTCAACACTGCAATGACATTATACCAGTAACTGGACTATTAATGCTACAAAATGGCTAATTAATTGATTAATTTCCCCCCACTTAGACTTACAACATAAATGTCAATAAAGTTTGTAATCCCATGATTACAGCCTCTTTGCAGTATTGCCTTACATTGTGACAGGATCTCGAAGCAACTGAAATGAACCACTATTCTACTCGCTATTTTACTCGCTCCAGCCGCTTTGCTTTTTAATTGTGTTTACACTTGTAGTTCGGCTCTCTTGGTTCCTATGGTTCGGACCAAAAAGAAAATTATACAACAAGTAAACGTTATATAAAAACGCTGTATTCTGCTGCCAGGCCAGTAGATGGCGATGAAACACTATAGACTGAACACGTAATACCAAGCGGCAACCTCCTTGTCTCTCTCTTGAAACCAACACGGAAGTGAATTAAACGGCAATTCATCGACTGGCCGCTTGAGGCTGGCTGCAAAAGTGAGTCAAATCTGTATCTCCCCCATGTTAAAACGCCCAACTTTACAGCAGAAAAAAACATGTTTACAGCCTGGAGCAAAAAGTGGCTTTGGTCTATACAGCTAATTTTGCCCTTCATGACGACTGTGAGGGGGTGAATTTTTTTTATAACTCATCCGTTTAAATTATATTAAGCCTTACATTCCTGCATAATTAAGGGTGTCCACTTTTGAGTGACGGGTGGATTCTCGCTGGTCATTAGTCATCATTAGCCGTTTGTCTGCTGTTTGTTAGCCATCACGTTACCTCAGCTCATTGTCTGACTGTAAAAATAAATAAATTCGGGACTGCCAAGATGGCGACGGTCGGCCACGCCCACTTTAGGCTTCAAAAACGGTCTTTAGAAACCTACGGGTGACGTCACGGACTCTACGTCCATATTTTTTTACAGTCTATGTGTAATTACGCGTGTGCATGACGTCACAATTTCTCTTTCAAGCCTTGTTTCGGTGTCTCGCTATGGGATACGCCCCTTCCGCATATTCCTCAGAACCCGTATCACATTACACCAGCCCCAACTGGCTGGCAGACATGACGTAGTGTCTGGGAGTGGCTACCTCACCCTTGAGTATAAGAGGAGCAACACAATGTCTATAACGAAATGTGTTGTCGTGTAAACGAACGGCCAAAACGCATAAAAAGTTTTACGTTCCTATTTGAAAACGGTGTCGTGTAAACCCCCATTTTAACTCTGAACCTAAAGATACAAAACAGAAAGACGGCTTTTATGATGTATATTTTGCGACTGAACTTATTTTGCATCCAAAACAATGCAAGACTGAGAAGCAGACACGAGGGAGAAACACCTAATATGTGCCGCTCACAAGTGTAAGGGTCTTTCCATGCCATTAATGCTTGGATAAAACGCCTACGTCTCCTTCCATTAAAAATAATGGCTGGTGCGGTGGCTGAGATATATGTAGACCAACATCCGTTGCTATGATTTCTGGAATGACTTATCGCAAGAGGAAAAAATTACGTTTTAGTCGCATAACATCAGTTAATGGAAACGCGGCTACAAGACCTGCCTGACTTGAGTTGTGGATATGAAAAAAAAAAAGTTTTTTTCAGCTTAGCCTCAATAAATGCTCCGTTTGGAATGGGGAGGAATTTTTAATTCCAGAAAATAACAATATGCTTTCATAGTGAGTCAAAAGAAAATTTGATTCGTCATCATTTGAGCCCTTTAAAGTTTGCAAAAAGTTGAGTTACCTTTTTTTGAATGGAGAGATAATTAAATGCTTGTCAAGGCCAAAAAATGCGAATGAAATGAGACCCTACAGAGGGAAGACAGAAGGAGATGTATGTTTCAGGAAAAGCGTCAGATGGTTTAACTCCAGCACAACACATGTGACAGGATCACACACACTCACCTGCCCGTAATTGGCCACAACACAGAAGAACTGCAGCTCCACATACAGCTGACCTGGATCTGTGTTAAAGAGCCACCACAGACAGCTGGAGAGATTCTACCAAACACACACACAGAGAATGAAGAGTCACTCCAACTGTACTGTAAATAACAGTGAAACCCCGACCAAAGAGAGGATATGATATCACATATGAAGTAAACAAAAAACGTCTTTGGTTTCAATCACAGGGTACTACTTCAAGGTCTCATTCACTAACGTACGGTTAGTGAATGAGACCTTGAAATAGTACCCTGTGATACGTATGGTATGCATGGATTTGTGCATGCAATCTGCATACGAATATTTTCACGAACAAATCATGATTCATCAGAAAATTTTGTTCTAAATATTATTCTAAATTTAAGCAAAAATATAGGAGCAACTGAAACCACATGAAATCGCGCAGTCTTATAAACGTGTTAAAGTGCCTACTATGGTTTTTCACATATTCCCTTTCATGCAGTGTGTAATGTAGCTGTCTGTGAATCTAAACGCTCTGCAAAGTTGTAAAGCCGAAAGTGCACAATAAGTAAGGGTTAATGCCCGACGACGTGTCCATTGTCAGGTATTAATGGACGACGGCGAGACATGAACTGTCCGATGCGCAGCCTCCGCCGAAGTCCATTAATACCTGACAATGGACACCTCGAAGGGCATTAACCCGCTTATACCATGGTCACTTGCCAAATAACACATTTTTAAAACATTAGTTTATATTTTAATTAGTTTTACAATCGAAATCTAAAGTTTTTACAAACAATAACTTGGTTTCCCTGGTTACGCCTGACGGTTTATTTACTAGGTGTCCTCTATCACTTTTTAATGGACACCCTGCAGCCAATCAGAATCGAGTATTCACCCAGACCATGGTATAAATAAAGTTATCGTCTCCTAAAAGAAAGAATCGCCTCTGAACCGTCTAAACGAGTCGTCAGAAATTCCAGTCCCACTTCCGTGACCTGCATACGTAACGCGGAGACACGTCTGCATAATACTCGTCTATGGTCTTCATTGGCTGCCCGCGAACAACGTCTACTTTGACCCTCAAACACTGTGGCTGGTTCGTGTGGTTTACATCTGACAGCAAATTCACGTTATTGTCACTCCAAAGGATGAGGGTGTGAAGAATCCGTGGGTAAATTCATTTCTACGATACCACAGCAGTATAATCCCAACCTTGAGTTGTGTTCCCATCATTTCACTGACGACTGCTTCATAAATCTAGGAGTTTAATGCAGGATTTGCTCTTGAAAGATGGGTCAGTACCCAGTTTATTTGGACCAACTTGCTCCTCAGAATCACAACCTGTTAGTATGACTAATAATTGATTTTTATATTTTCTATCGAGTGTTCAAAATACGTAGTTTTTGGTGAGACTAAAAAAAATTCCAATTGAACAGATCTGAAATATTTTTGCAAAGAAGAGTGGAAAATATTCCCAAATCAAGATGCTTTAATATAATCAAAGGCTCTTCAACGAAGCATGCGATTCAGTGTGTGAACACTTATGCTGTTAGTTTTTAGTGGCATTGCATAGGTTGCATTTTTCACATTAAAGGTGCAGAAGTTCTGATATGACTTAATTTTTTACATCACATACCCAGCTGTTTAATCAGGGGTGTGAGTTTGTATAGCCACTGTAATGGAAAATGTATTATCTAGTATCTAGTATTATTTAGTATCTTCAACAGATACTGTAATGTGAGTCACATGTTTCTATGTTCATATTGTGATATGTGAACGGGAAATGTTTGTATACCTGTGGAAGTGCAGGAGTGAGACACTTTGGGAACAGCTGGGAAGGGACCTTTGACCCTAGTATTGGCTTTTGGTGGTCTTAAGTGTCAGCTAGTGATAAATAGAAGCTTATGCAGCGATGAGTCCCTTATCAGTGGAATGTGGCGGAAAAGGAGCCCTGCTGAATAAGACCTTGAAACCAGTATAAAGGCTGCCCAGCTCTTCCTGTCTGGGCCTCACTCACTCCACAGCGTAACTTCTGTGTGGTTGACTGGGCCTACTCTTGCAAGAATAAATACCTTTTAAAAGACTATTTGATTCAGAGTGTCTCTTACGCAGTGATGATGCTTTAATCGAATTTTTGCCACTGTAAACCACTGTATGTATGAATGAGAGTGAGTGATTCTGTACTCACAGCGAGGAGACAGACGGTCAGTAGCAGACACACCAGCACGTGTCTCGTCGACTGTATATCTGCGTTCTGTCTATCCGCTTCTTTCTGTTCCTCTTCAGCCAGCAAGCAGCTTGTGGGTGAGCACTGCTGGCTACACTGACCTGAAAACAGCATTTAAAATGATGCAAATCTCATTTTTCTTCCCCTTTTGAAATGTATTGCATTGTTTTGCAAATGTATTTTATTCAGTTTCCATTCAAATGTTTTATTAATGCAGAAGTCATTAAAGGAGTAGATCATGCAATAATGACAATTCTGTCACTCTGAACGCGTTTTATTACACAGGTGTATTAGTGTGGTGTCACTGATTTCAGAAAACGTCCTTATCCATACATCTACTGTGTGTCCTATTGAGCTCTAGCTACAGCTCTGTCTCAAACGAGGACCTCTGACCAATAAAGCAACTTCTTATCTATCTCAAAACAGATTGAGTGAACAGGAACTGAAAGAAAGAGCGAACCTGAGTGTATGGATGCTTCCTCTTTGGGGCTCGTTATATCAGGCATGTTCTGCTCACGGTCACATGCGCACTCACACATCTGACAATCTGACAAACACATAAAGATTAGTCAACAACCACAGTCTTCATCTTTCATAGAGCCATAGATATTTCACATTCAATGCTTTTGTAGGCTCAGAATGGCATACTATTAACTATTTTTATTCTCAGTATTCTGTGCTCACTATAACACTATGTTTATGGAATAACCAGGTGACCCACTCCAGGATAGTTCACTCCAGGATTTATCCAGGATAAAGGGTAGATTAGAGATTACACCCAGGTGTCAATTGCTGAACTGTCATGTTTGAAAACATACTACTGTTTGAAACATGTATTGCTGCATATGGCATTTCACTTTAAAATACAGGACTACATATAGTGATCATATAGCAGGGGTGGAATTTAGAAAACAGCAAGAGGGTATATGCATTGACGCCACTTTCCCGCAGGATCACGCCCCCTCAGCCGGACCGAGTGGCAGAAGAGCTGCTGAGTGACTGGATTTAATAGAGGAAACTCAAGCGTACTCAAGAGTAAAACAAACAATTATCAGTTAAAACTACAAGTTGGACTCGATATAGTGTTCCTTACAACTTATCAAAGATCCAGTGATCCGTGGATATTGACATGCAGCCGGGAATCGTGTTTCCTGACATTTATATGTCCCTGATTTAGACGCCGGGGAAATACATAAAGCACAATTGCCAGTGAACGCTTTATATAAATACAATATAGGTCTAAATCCGGGTGATCACTCATATTAATGTTATATATATCATCATATCGTACAGCCCTAAAACTTGTGTAGTTTTTTGTCAGTGTTTATTTAAAAACACCCAACTATGCAGAATATATGATGGTGAATATTTAATTGATGAGTTGTCAATAAAATATAGAGTATGATTTTACCACTTAATTCAGCATATTGACTCAAAATGGAAATTGTGAATCCGCCTTTCTCTGCCTGGAGTCTATGTTTCTATGAATTGCAAGTGATCCATTTGCTTCTGTTCTGTAGCTTTCGGCAGTCTGTAAAAATATACCTCAGATTTCTTATCAAATCTAGTTGTAGAGTCAACCTCAAAGCTCTTTCCTGTTTTAGATGTGTTTTGTGTGTTTTTCGCGGCATTCAGGCTGAAAACAAATGCTGGTCAGTGTTTTTGCCACTCGTAAATGCAATCACTCTGGCAGACAGTGACGTCACACGCATACCCTCTATAGAGAAGGCTTGTTCGACTTGAACCGGCGCTGCACAGACCGATCGGTTTATGACATCAAAGTACCGCGAGAGTGATTCAAAAGCATATGAGCCGTCCTGCTCTCTAATCGCTCTCGCGTTACTTTGATGTCATAAACCGATCGGTCTGTGCAGCGCCGGTTCAAGTCGAACAAGCCTAAAGTCTTTGCACGGCTAGACTCCGCCCCCTTTTGGAGGCACAGCCCACTTGTGGAGGAGTTGTCAGTGTCATACCTGTGTTGATGCTGCCTATAGCACAGGGCTGCTCAACAGAGCTCTGTGTGTCTGTGTCGTAGGGAAGCCTCACATCCTCCTCGCTGCCAGAGACTGATCCGTGCTCAAGTGTGTGATAGTCTCGCGTTCGTCTGCTGAGCAGCGCGAGAGAGATCCCACACAGCATGATACTCAGCAATAACACCACAGATGAGCACAGCACCTACAACACACAAACAATCGCAAACAGCAGATTACAGCAATGTTTCAGGACCTGAAGTGAAGATGTAGTCATTATATGATTACTTGCACATAGGACGAGTACAGGTCCAGTCCAGAGTTTTGTCAGCTTTTAGGAGAATACTAGACAACCTCAAAACTATCATCACAAAACTCCCATCTTGAATTCATCAATCAATCTTTGAAAGATCAACAAAATGGAAAACAGTAAAACAATAAAAAACAATAGAATCTATGTGGAAGATGATGTCATTGCCATGTGATTATTGTAGGACAATAATGTGCACGTGTTTTTAAGGCGGTAAGTATAAGATGACTATTTCAAAGTCTGTTGTAAGTAACACACTTCCTGCTGCCAGCTGGTGGCACTATGACACACAACAGCCACATCCATGTGATCAGCCCCCATAAACTAACATACAACACCAATCTGATCTAAATTAGCAGAACAAAACTAAGCTTTAATTGAGAAATTCTGAAATATAATATTCTGAGCAAGCATTTTTACCTTAGTTCACACATATTTTTTGTTGGCTGAACACCCACAAAATTGAATGCAATCTGTTTTGAAAAGGTATTTACCAAGCATTGAAAGGCATATTCATATGGACTGAAATACAATCAAAATTAGACTGCGTTTTAGTCTAAAGGGCTGTTAAAGAGATATTCTGTCATCATTTACTCACCCTCAAGTTGTTCCAAACCTGTATGAGTTTCTTTCTTCAGTCGAACACAAAAGAAGATATTTTGAAGAAATGTTGGTAACCAAGAGAGTTGATTGGACCCAGTGACTTCCATAGTATTTTTTTTTCTTCTATAGAAGTCAATGGCTACCGTCAACTGTTTGATTACCGACAATCTTCAAAATATCTTCTTTTGTGTTCAGCAGAAGAAAGAAACTCTGAGGGTGAGTAAATGATGACAGAATTTTCATTTTTGGGTGAACTATGCATTTAACACCAAGGGCAATAACTATACAGTTTTAATAGTTGTTCTAATACTATGAGAACTGGGAAGGCCACACCACAGCTATAACGTTAACGACACAGACGAATAATTTAGTTTTAATCAAAACATTTTCTCCAGCTGATGAAGGATAAAAACATTGACAGCCAATCAGAATCCACCAAACTCTAAAGAGCTTGAGCATTTAAAGTGGCAGACAACAAAACTGCAGCACATGCTTATAATAAACAGAACGTTATCGTACGTTGGTGTGGACACTAATATAGTTATTGTTATAGTTATAACAGAGTTTAACTCTGACTTGCTCAGAATACAGTCTTTTGTTCATGTGGGTCTGTGTATTCAGCGTCATGCACATCTAAACCACCGTTCCTTGTCACGTGTGCCGTGGAGAATTATCAAATTCCAAAAAAAAAGATAACAATAAAATAAATGCTACAAATAAGAATATATCGTCGCTGTCGGGCGGAAACCTTGTATCTCTTTAGTTCGTCATTTTAATTTTATTTTATTTCTAAAAATCAATGGGTTTAGGTCATCATTTAAGAAATTGGTCATCATTTAATCCACTTAATGTGGGTCTTAAAAAAATGTAACCAATGAAAAGTATTAAAAAGAGCTTGTGACTAAAGCTCGTAACTCCATTGGCTCCTCAAACTGTCAGTCAAACCTCATAACTCTGCAACTCTAAAATGTAAAGGTAAATAAAGAACTGATGTTTGAATAAGTAAAGAGTTTACATTACTCAAGAGACACAATGTCTATAAAGGCTAATTTTGTGCGTGTGTGTGTGTGTTTGAATAGCGGAGAGGAGTCTTAGTCTGGTATTTGCTTTCTAGTTCTAGCCAATATACTCTTTTAAATATCCTGTGCATAGTGTTTCATCTTTTGTATCATGACATTTCAACAACAAGAAAACTGAGTGCACACATACTGTGGCTACAATAAACTTTATAACCTGTAAGTTGATGAAAAGGTAATGCGATGCACTCACTGCCTCAGATACGGCTGTTCTAATGACTGACAAAACGCATTTCTCTGTCACACTGGTCGAAGACCTTTGATCTTAATTTTCATAAAATGTTAATATTATAATGGCACGTGCAGGTGTCTGACCTTATATAAAGCCACAATACCAACTTTGATGACAGTGTTTATTTTAAAAAAACAAGGTTTCTGCTTGACAGCGATGATATGTAAATTTGTTGATTTATCATCACCAACATCAACATATAACTACTTATATGACCTTATTGTGTTCCTCCCTGACTTAAGCTCAAGTTTCACATTAATTGATAGTTTTTTGTAATGCCATTCGAAGTTTGTGCAATTTTGCCGTGGGATTTTTTAATCTAAACGGTGCCGTGGCAAGAAAAAGTTTGGGAAACACTTTGTGACCTCATGAGTTGATGATGGACACGGTCAGAGGCAAACTTTCACATTTGAACTTGAGAAGACAGTATCGTGCTTCATTAGTAAAGAAATCAATGCTTACTATATTACCCGAACAAACAGATTTGCAAAGTAACAGTACGGACAGTCAGTCATTTTAAACACAGATTGGATTGTGCACAATGTGAATAATGCTTTCATCATATTTGTACCTGCGTCTTTCCATAAAAGAACGCGGAGTCGATGGTGTCGGGCATTCTCTGCCCTGACAGGAGGAGGACACTCACAGCCAGAACAGGTAAACTGAGAGACAGAGAGAGAGAGACAGCAGACATCAGTGCCTTTAGCTCAAAGAGTCAGAGAAACAGCTTTATCAGCAGCCTTGTTTTCAGAAGTGTTTTCATCATTCTTTCAGAAATATCTCAATGAAGTGTTACAAGCCAAGAACCAAACCATCCAGATCCAAGGCGAAACACAATATTACACAAAGAAAAAAGCTTAAATCAACTTAAATCACTTAATCATTGATTATAAAATATAATATATTTGTATTCATGTACCATGAGACTGTAGGAAGAGGATTGTTTTCATCATCATTTGCAACACCTCATAGAGGAAATCTCTTTTATTATGGAGACACTCATAAAAATTAAGATTTTTTTTGTAAGGTTTTGCAGCAATGCAATAGAAGAACCATTTTTGGTTCCCCAAAGAAGCTTCAGTGGACGTTAAAGTTTCTTCATAGCCTGGCAAGCCAGACCTACATCAAGATGTTGAGTCTGGCAACTCACCATAGACACATCTCAATCCGAGGGGCAGGATAAACGGCTGTCTTTCAAATTCCCTCTGCACGCAATAGGACAGCGCTTCAACCAACCAGAGCGTTTTCCCACCAGCGGAGCTAGTTGATAGATTCAACTTTTGCCATATCTGGCCGGCAAAACTACGAATACATCTTCCTTTTTTTAAGAATGACTTAAGTGCCGTTCTATGCTCTTTTCTCAAAGAAAAACTTAACTCCAAGTCCTCCAGAGTCGTGGACAAAGCCAATTCGAAAGACGGACACATATCGGTAATTAATATGATTAGCCTTTTGCTTGACTATGTTATCAAACAGCTAATAATGTGTTGCTAATGTTACACAAACTATGTTCCCGTATGTAATACATAATTCACCTGCTATATTGCTAAACCCACCCCGATTTTTCATATCAACAGAAAAACCAACAAGCTTCTCTCGAGACTCCCCTGCTAGTTCGCTGTTAATGATATGCTAAAGCCCTCGGACGCGTTGATCTGATTGGTTACAAGGTAGTTTGTGACGTCAGAAACACCAGCGATTTCAAAGCGTGTTTTTGAGACTGTCTTTGGTTCACTGCAGTTTTAAGGAGAAAATACTCAGCAATGCTGTCGACTTATGAATTTACACATGGTTTGTCTTAAAGCAGATTAAAAACACCACATAGACATATAAACAACATTAAAAACTGGATTTTCACCACTGGGGGAGTTTAAGTGTTGAAAGACAATTAAACAAGTTTTTTTTTTTTTTTTTATAACTCTACCTATTCTACAGCTGAACAATCTCAGAGCTCATAGTAGGTCATTCTTGAAAGGTTTATACTGCAGTAAATATTCAACATATGGAGTACACATAGTTCAGTAGTGTAATACTCAACTGGTCACTGTGTAAGTGTGTTGAATGCGCCACTCACCCCCAGCCGGCGATCACAGTGAGTCCTGGCTTGAAGCTCGCCTCCTCACTTCTCCTCATGAGCAGCAGAGACAGAGCGATCAGACCTTCACCACACAACACAAAACAGCATTCAGACACGTTCAACCCAAGCCCAGACGTCCGTTACCTTCACAAACACATGACTTTTTATCCATTTCAGTGATTTTCTTCAGTTATAATCCATATACCCATGTAAGAAAAGTTTAGCTGCTTACATTACAGTTTGTTGTGCTTCTTATAAGCATAACTACAGTAGTTGCATTACACTTTCGCATATCCGCTGCTTTTAATTTATATTTTTCATATAAAAACTCATTGACAAAGGGTACAATTAAAATTTTCAGTAACACTTTATTTTACAGTGTCCTTGTTACATATGTTACATGTATTTAGTACCATAGTAATAACAGTAAATTATGCATAATTACATGCAACTAACCCTCAACCAAACCCTAATCCTACCCTAACCCTATAGTAAGTACATGTTGTTAAATAATATTACTCAGGGTTACACTTCATTTTAAGGTGTCATTGTTACAGTGTAATTATATATTTAAGTACTGAGTAATATTAAGCAACTACATGTACTTACTGTAGGGTTAGTGTAGGATTAGGATTGGGTTGAGGGTTAGTTGCATGTAATTATGCATAATTTACTGTTATTACTATGGTAAGTACATGTAACATATGTAACAAGGACACTAAAATAAAGTGTTATCAAATAAAGTGTAACCAAATTTTATTTTAATAAGCATACAATTTGTTTTACATTTTCATGTATACAATATAATATATATACAATAATTTCATAATGAAAACCCCATTTCCAGCAGTTTCATGCTAATTAAGCTTGTAAACAGAGTGGCAGTTTTTAATGCCGTCCTGTGGACCAGGTAGTCTCTAAAGGTTTTGGGACATGTGATGTTTAGTCATTTTTTTAATTTTTTTAAATGCATACTCTGATGACTCACCAGGCCAAATGTAGGTGCTGTAGAGCGAAGCGTACAGTAGAGTAAAGGTCAACACCTGACCCAGGAAGCTATTCTGCGCCACCACGAAGTTCCACGCTATCATACCAACACAGGCTAATAACTGCAAACACAGGACAGGATGAGGTTATGCAGAATGCATGGTGGGAAAATCATCAGGATGCATTTCCAGCAACTCCTCAGTGAGCTCACCTGCGCCACAAAGAGGTTTATGGTGAAAATGTGAGGAACTCTGTGAGACTTTCTGCTCAGTAGCATGACCGCAACACTCCACACCTGCAGTGGCAAGACGAACACGAACAGAGCGTTTCAGGCATTTGTCATGCTTTCAGAGTAATTTGGATACTTTTAGAACATGTTCCATCACCTCCAGTGAAATGTGTACATGCACTTACAGTAACGACTTCTCAAAACCAGTTGAACTGGCTCAGAGAGTCCAAGTATGCATGTGTATGCTTGAATATAGTCATATATAAGCTTAAACCAAACTTGTTTCCAAGCTCTACAGAGAACAGAAACGCAACAGGAAGGAAGTGTCAACAGATGCATCTGAGAAGATCATGACACCATCTGAGATTGAATCACCACAACACACAATCACACTAGACACACAAACACAGAACCTCAATGATGATACCAACATGAAAATGAGTGTTTACATGCATTTTACACCGATTATGCTTAATAACCCGACAACATGTTATGCTTAATAACCCGACAACATGTATGATCATGCATCGATCTTTGCCTCTTAGTCTTAACACAATATTTCTTTGCATGTAAAGACTTTTACTGGCATCCTGGTACTTATTCAATGTGTGCATGTCTTTGCACACGTCCGCTTGTGTTTTGATGTGAAAAAAACATTATTAACCTTATTTTATTATCAGCATTTTGTTGTACAGGTGAATGAGATACATTTCATTTGATTTATCAGATTTTCCTAAATATTCTTGACTTCTGATGGTTTATATTATCTGAAATCAGGGTCAAAATGTTCAATATATATACAAATATAAGTACAAATAAATTTACTCTGTGTTCATTTGATATGGTTCTGAAAAACTTGTGTGCCCTTTTAAAAAATACGTTTAAATTTAACGACTTTATATTTGTCATGTGGTGTAACCAAGTAATAATATATTGAGTGCACAAATCTCATTTATTATTATTGATCAACTATATATTTTACAAAAAATGCTTTAAGAAATTCTAAATAAATATATTACATATAAATAAATTAGATTTTACAACTAAGATTATGACACACTACTTTTCTTTTCAAGAATTAGTTTCTTTTAATGATGCATTTTTCTTCATTATGATATCAGGACACTTGTTTTTATTATTTGCCCTCCAAAAAATAATAAAATAATTTTTAAATAAATAAAATCTAATAAATATTTTTTTAATAAACAGACAAAAAAAATAGGCATCATGTTACTTTCTAATTTTTTGTCTCAACTTGCCCCAAAAAACCCCCCAAACATTAGTCTGACATAATTACAGATTTCCCACAGCAAGTACACATTTAATTTCTGGTTTCCACGACATATCCAGCAACACTGATAATAACATGGATTTACCTTCATCCCTTAATAATCATTTGCATTACAGCAGAGGCAACACAAACATGTGCTCTCGGCACCAGCATGAGGGATGAGAGGAATATTACCACACCGTAACAATTTATGTTTTTAAGAGGAAGCAGAGAAATGAAGAAAGAGAAATGAAAACACACATCTGCGTGCGAGCATGTCCACACTCACCAATGCGAACAGGCAGATAATGCTGATGTTGAAGCTAACGTTCTGCAGTGCTGACGCCAGCGGCGCCGAGTCCATCCAGGGAATGGTCAGCAGCCAGGCAGACACGTACATGATGGGAGCCGACAGGAACGTGCCGATCACCATACCTGAGGTCACCTGAGGGAGGACACACTTCATATATGAGCACGGTTCTATGATAAACCTTTAAAATGAAACTAAACTAATTAAATAAGGTGGAAAATAAGTGTGCTATTGTGCATAAAGTAATGAAACAAATGTAGAATATCATCAGACACATACAAACTAAGATGAAAAATTCACATTCAGCTTTAAAAAAAAAAAAATGGGTTGAAAGAGATTCATTAGCGTACACTACAGTTTAAAAGTTTGGGATCGGTAAGATTTTGAAAGAAGCCTCTTCTGCTCATCAAAGCTGCATTAATTTGATCAAAAATACAGTAAAAGAAAAAACGGTTTATTGTTTGAATATGTTTTCAAATGTAATTTATTTCTGTGAATTTTCAGCATCATTACTCCAGTCTTCAGTGTCACATGATCCTTCAGAAGTCATTATAATATGATGATTTGATGCTCAAAAAAAAAAAGATGATACATTTTTTTCAGGATTTTTTGATCAAAAGAAAGTTCAAAAGAACAGTATTTATTTCAAATAGAGGTTACAGTTCACAATAAGGTCTCATTTGTTAACATTAGTTAATAACTAACATGAACAAACAATGAGTAATACATTTGTCACAGTATGTACTAATCTAATCAGTGTGTAAAATACAGCTGTTCATTGTTTGTTCATGTTAGTTCATTAACTAATGTTAACAAACACAAACTTTGATTTTAATAATGTCATCGGATGCCCATTTTCCACAAGTTGGTATGACTCTTTAGGGTCTTTATTTAAAGTTTGTAACATACTTTGGTTAAAATTCCTCAATGGTTGTGTAAAACCTCCTCAAAATCAGCTCTGTTCACAGCGACCCGTTTCGGTGCATGTCTCTTTAAATGATAATGAACAACTTTTGAGTGGTGGAGTAGGTAGAAAAGCACATCTACACGAGGTACATACCACCTCCAGCTCCATGTTGTACTGCGCTGCGTATATGGCCACACTGGGGGCAGTGGGGAAGACTCCATACAGAAAGGCGTAGTTTGACAAACTGGTGTGGTTCAGTGAGCTTCTGTTTCCACAGTCCAGAACCTCAACCATCCCTCTACAGATCAGAGGCATCATCAGCCTAAAGAGAACAGAATGAGTTCTGCATAATGTAATGAAACTGCCAAGAAGATCTTCAGATTACAGGAACCATTTTTAGCAATGTCAGAATTAGACCTTTTGATCTCGCTCATCGATAATACCTGAATGCATTCAAATATAGCACAGAGCCAGAGAAAATATCCAGGTAAAACAGATGAGTTGTTTCAAACAGTGTTTCTGTCCTCTAGCTAAGCTTGTGTGTTTAAAGCACATGGGTTAACTCTACTCTGTTGATGCTCTGAGAAACATTCCCATTTCACCAACACAGTGTTGAACTGATGCCAAGTTATACTAGAAGCAGCTACCTGCATATTTACATATATTTAAAATCAATAGGGCATCATAGTTTTCTTGCCTTAGTAAAACATACAAAGATCAGAGTGAGTGTCTAGAAGACTGTTTAAATGCATTTCCAATGTACAGACATGTCACCCAAAAGTTGGCTCTCACATCTCATTTACAATTGTGCATATTTGAATCTTGTATCTCACAACACGTTGTGTCAGGCTTGACGTTAATGGTTTTCGTGTGTCCTATGAACAGTGTTGGGGGTTACACATTACAAGTAATGTGCATCACGTAATCAGATTATTATTATTTTTTATTACACATTAATATTTGAGTTACTTAATTCATGTTACTTTAATTACTTTGCCTAAATTCAAATTCTTCATTCTTCAAAGCATTCATTTGTAACTTTCAATAAAAAGAGCTGCACAGTAGGTAATATAAGCCATACTTTTAAGATATCTTTTGTATGGCATGAACAGCTATAGGATTGAGGAAATATTCTAACGCCTTGTCCACACTAATACGTTTATTCTATGAAAACGCATCTTTTTCTCTCCGTTTTTTTCTCCATCTTCAGCGTTTTTGTCTTGCGAAAACTGAGCTTTTTGAAAACGCTTTCCAAAGTGGAAAAATTTCAACAGGAGAAGAAATTTCAACTTTCTAAAAAAAAGAAACACAAATGTGACGTTTATCTAAAGTCATTTTTGCTTATTAGTATGGTTGAATTAGATCATCGAAGGTCAGCAGCAAAGACATTGGTTAATAAAGTGAGATTAAATACATAAAGTATATTTGTGTAATTTAACATATTTAATTATTGCAGGTTTTATTCATATTCTGAGTTTGCATTTTATTTTATTTTATTTTTGTTCGTTTTGATGAATACTGAATCTGTTTTGAGACAAGTAAATGCTCTCATTTAGTATAGATCTACAATAACATGTTTATACAGAGCACACAACGCCTCTGCACTTTACTCACAATTTCTCTCAACATGGGGACTGACCTAGTAAATTACTGGCAAGGAGGTGGCAACACCAAAGCAAGCAAGATTCAATCATCTATAATCTATACTAGAGCTGCATGATTAATTGTTTAAAGATTGTGATCTCAATTCAAAAACCTACATAAATTACAGCAATTTGGCTATGTGTCTATTAAACCTTTGCCAAGTACAATCACAGTGAACATTCAGATCTGTGTTGGAGCTGAGCCAGAGAAAGCATTTGTCATGTACAGGTATGAAACAGTTTCACAGACAGTATTTTCAACCATATAGTATCATTATTTCTGCCTATTCAAATTATCACAGAAGTGCTGGGATAAGAGTTTATAGTTTCCCATCTGTCAGTCACTACAACGTTATGTCAACTGACAAATGGGGTCTTACTTGGGAGCCCCAATCGCCTCTGAGTTTTAGAAAAATGGGCAATGGAATTGGCGAGTGGAATTAGGTCGCATTCAAAGGGTTTTTCCATTCTCAAAGAGCAGTGCACAGTTAAGAGCAGCAAAATTCCCCTTGGTGCTTCAGTGCAAAGAGCAGATTTCTCTAAAAGAGCAAGCACGGTCAACAAGCATCTTTTTAAAGGTGCCTTTCCATCCATGCGTTTCTGGATGTGGTCATTTCCTGTCTTCATCTGATGGCCACGATCACTGTCTCACATGTCACATGCAAGAAGGCGGCACAGCCCCTCCCTCAGACCGCTAAACCCTACAAACGTCCATCGAAGCGGCCCTGATACGGGCAGCCCAGAGATGTGGGCATCTGCTCGACCAGGAGGTGGTGAATGCACAGCTTCTTCCCCCAGAAGAGTGCCGGGTGGAGAATCCTTGTTTTTTCTTCTTTCTTTTCCGCTGCTGGCTCAACGGACAGCGGTTCCCACATTTTCAATTTGTTACAAATTAAACAAAGAGCAGTTTCCTCAATCTCTGGGCCATACAGGACATGGTCTGGCAGTGAGTGATGCTATGCTTCCTCATTTTCAGCCCCCACTTTCAGATTTGCCACGAGGCAAGAGGTCGCAATTTTAGGAGGTGTTGCCTCCTTACGCATCTCCGGTCATTCTTTTTGCGGGATCCTTTGAGCAAGATAAGCGTTACACCACACTCACTGCCTCTATTTCGTGACATTACACGTCCCGGGTTGGGGACGTGTAATCCCCCAATCCCCCAGTGCTCCCCCTTGCCGCCCCTCTGTGGGTACGTCAGTTGTCCCCTTGGTGCTGCTCACACCTAGCCTGGGAGCCTGGCTAGCGCTTCCCAGAATATCCTATCTTGCAGGCTCTTGCGGACAATCAGACTCGGCTATGTGATTCAGTTTACCAGGCATCCCCAGAAGTTCAGTGGAGCCTTCTTTACCTCTGTGGCAGGCAAAGATGCCCCTGTCCTGCGCACAATATTGTGGTCCTGTTGGCGAAGGACGCAATAGAGCCAGTCCCTTCAGCCGAGATGAAGACAGGATTTACAGCCCTTACATCATCGTACCCAAGAAAAGCGGTGGGTTACGGCCGATCTTGGAACTGCGAGTTTAGAACCTGGCCCTTCACAAGCTCCCGATAAAAATGCTGACACAGAAACGCATTCTCACGTGCATTCATCCCCACGATTGGTTTGCAAGAAATGACTTGAAGGACTTCCTTGTCTCGATTCTGCCTCGACACAGACCGTTTCTTTGGTTTACCCAATTAGGGTTGGGCATATAAGTACAAGGTCCTCTCCTTTAGACTGTCCCTGTCTCCCTGCATCATTACTAAGGGAAAGGGAAGTAGGCATTCGCATTCCCAACTATCTCAACGCCTGGCTCATTCTAGCTCATTCTCGAGATCTGTTGTACGAACACAGGGACCTGATGCTCAGACACTTCAACCATCTGGGACTTCGGGTCAAATGGGAAAAAAGCAAGCTCTCCCCTGTGCAGAGCATCTCTTTTCTCGGTATGGACTATTAGGCTCGGTCAGAATGAACGCACGTTTCAATGAGCGCGCACAGTCAGTGCTGAACTGCCTGAAAGCATTCAGGAGCAAAACTGTGATTCCACTGAAACCTTTTCAGAGGCTCCTGGGGCATATGGCATTCGCAGCCGAGGTCACACCATTCGGATTGATGCATATGAGACCGCTACAGCACTGGCTACACAGCCGAGTTCTGAGGTCATCACAACGGTCTGTCCCCTAACTTTCAGCCCCGGTCAGATCTTGCCTTCCTACGGGCTGGGGTGCCTTTAGAACAACTGTCCAGGCACTGTTGTGAAAACAGATGCCTTAAGAACGGGCTGGGTGCTGTATGCAATGGGCATGCAGCTTGGACTCCTAGACGGGACCTCGACTGCGATAGCATATCAATTGCCTGGAGCTGATGGCAGTGCTGCTCGCCCGGCACTCATAGTGTTGCCTCCTGTTGGGCATTGGTGCACAGCGCCTCTTATCTGCAGAGCTGCGGGCTGGGCGACACCTAATACCTTCGTGAGATTCTACAATCTCTGAGTGGAGCCAGTTTCTTCCTATGTGTAGGGCATAAAAAGGTAATATGCTGGAAGACTGGCTCTGTGTCTCGCTTGCAGCGCCATTCCCCAGTAAGAGGAGGGATATGAGCGCCTTCTTGGCTCTCCAGCTGAGTATCCTGCTTGGCGATCCCCGGATTGAGTTTCCTCTGAGCATCCTTCAGCAGTCAGACGCGGCAGAGGCGTCTGATGCCAGGCCCAGTACTCGAGTGCATACCTGCTTGGTCAGGCTCTGTGCTGGGCTAGATGCCCAATGTGTTGTGATTTCCCCTTGGTAATCCCATATGTGTATTCTTCCAGGGTACGGTTTCCCTGTCAGTAAAGCTGTGTCTTTCCCTGGGCAGATTTACTCTGCCCCGTCTCTGCGTCTCTATTAGTTCTATCCCTGTCTAGGTAGGACCTTCCTCAGAGGCCTTATTTAGCACTGCCCCAGGCCAAATGTAGCATTGCCCCATGGGTCAGTCCATATGTGTATTTCCACCTGTTCCTCACTCTAGGTAGGATGTGTCCTCTGTAGCATTCCTCTCTATTGGACTAGGCATGCTTCCCCAGCATTAATAACACTGGTGATGCCTGAAAAAAGGGAATTGAGACTGAAGCACTCTACCCATGAAATAAAATTTAAAAGGAACAACAGCTATGACTGTCTCCATTGTAAGCACTGTCCCTTCCATTCTGTTGGCATAGAGGACTAACATTTTGGGCTTACGTGGGGCTCTGGGTAGGTTACGACTCAAAGAAAGCTGTTGCCAAAAAGGCACTCTACAGCTTGGCAGCATATGCATTTCCATCACTTGTAAAACAGTTCAATGGTTGTGGCATTTTCCATAAGGACCCCATTTGTCAGTCGACATAACAGTGTAGTTAGACTGACAGATAGGGAATGTCTAGGTTACTGATGTAACCCTCATTCTCTGATAGAGGAAACGGTGACGTTATGTGCCCCCTGCCACAACAGTGAATCACCGATGAATGGCAGGGAAGCCCACGTCTCGGCTTCTCAGCATAAACCTGAATGAGTTGATGTGTGCCGCCGTCTAATACACCCGCAAGTTTGGGGGAGTGGCTCGACATGCAAATTACACTCGCCAATTCCATTGGCCATTTTCTAAAACTCAGAGGTGCTTGGGGCTCCCAAGTGAGACCCCATTTGTCAGTCAACATAAAGTCTCCGTTCCCTCCATCAGGGAACAAGGGTTACATCAGTAACCAAGACGTTCAGATATAAACACTGATGTCTATGATAGTAATCAAAATAGCTTAAATATGTTAACCTGTTTGATTAAAAGATAACTGTGTAAAATATTTACTGTCATAAGGCATGTTATCATAATATGTGATGTAGGTGTGGACTTATATTCAACATTTAAATGAATCACATTTTTAAATGAATGTGAAGATATACACTAAGGTTTCGCAGCTCAAGACCTTATTTATCTGAAGCATTTACATCAAGGCCCATTTCATATAATTTATTTCTATAATATGCATTGCCTACTTTAACCTTATGCTCGCATTTTAAGTGTTTGTTTTATTATTCACACCACAATAGTAAATAAGTGTCTTTATAGAAATTTTATAATGTATATTATCTGGAATAAGAGAAATAAAATGGTCTCTTAATTTAAAATTGACAGTAATATATTGAATCATGTCTGGCAACACGCGTTACTTGTAGTGTGTTACCCCAAGTTAACACTGAATATGAAATATGTGTTTTTGAAAGAAAATGAAGATCTATGTCATACAGGCTAAGTTGTTGAATGCATTACTTTGTTAAACACTTGCAAAAAAGTACTTATAAGTAAAAAACACACCTGCAAGGCCTGGACGAGTGAGCCTTAGCCAGGTGAGAAAGAGTAACGCAAACGTAACATAGCCTAACACATTGCTCCCCGTAATTAGATAGCCTACTTTTTTATATTAATATTGTAACGCATGACTTGATGGTCTGAATGTGCACAAACGGGAATTCATATTGAAAAATAATGTGAATGGAAAGATCAGGGAATAATTACTTAAATTCTGATCTGTTCTAAAGACAAGGCTATGACTTGAAATAGAGCTTTATTGTCCAATTCGCAGCTTGACAGTCTAAAACACCATTCGGTTTCATTGTATGGAAAAGAGCATCATGGACATTCTGCTAAACATCTTTTGTGCTCCATAGAAGAATAAAAATCAGTTTTGGAATGACAAATGACATGATATTCGATCTTTTTTTTACTAACAAATTGCATGGTAGACTTACAGTTTTGCCGTGATGAGGAGAATCAGGGCTACCACAGTAGAGCGGGTAAGTTTTTTCAGCTGACCCACCATGGACAGACCCAGATAAAACAGTGCTGCTCCCCCGAAAGAGTTTGCCAGACCATCTACAAACTCCTCCATGAAGGGCGGGATCTTCTGGCCCAGCAGAAAGTGAGAAATGAGCCCGATCACCACCATAAAGACAATGGGGTTTTTGACAACTTGAAGGATCACCAAACCCAGCACTCGCAGCTTACTCTGCTGCTGAAGTTCACCATTTCTCCATCTCTGCACCTCACAGAATGCAAAGCCTAGCGGGTTTAGGACCATGAGGGAGACGGGAGCTACCAGGTAGATGTACTGAAGGTACTCAGGATGGGTGTTGCGATACAGAGCTTCAACTGTGGAGGACACAAGAGGAACAACATTTACAAAATGCTCACTAACACCGAAAATAATGTCATCATTTACTCAAGTATGCTTGGCCATTCTTCAAAAAATATCCTTGTGAGGAAGAAAGATAATCTGGGTTTGGAACAGGACGTGTTGTCAAAGGCTAAAATGAGAAGTTAAATTCCCTCTTCCTGTTTGGGATCTTTAGTAAATTCTTTTTTCAGTTCCATTTGACCATTGCTTACTCAATTTCTGGGTTAAAGGTCTCTTGCACAACATTTACCTTATACAACATCAACCAATAGGCTACTATATTGGAAGTATAAAGGCCACAACACCGCTATAACCATGTCATCACACAGTGGAATCAGTTTCAGGGTGCAAAAAACAAACAAACATTGACAGCCAATCAGAATCCACTTGACTTTAAAGAGCTTTAAAGTGGCAGACGACAAAACTGCAACACGCAGAGAATGTTATTGTGGTTTGGATGCTAATACACCTATCGTTATAGTTATTGTTAAAGTTTTCGTTATTGGTGTGAACGGGCCTTAGGGCTCATTCTCTGTATGTATTGATTGCGAAGACATAAACCAATAAAGCAACTGATATATCGACATTTCTACATTCCGGGGGAATCAATGTCATGGACCCTAAACACTTTAGTTTAGGGTCCAATTCTCACTGTTATCTAAGACTGTTGTCTCAATAAACTCCTAACTGATGCAAATTAATAGTTAGTTATTAAGTTTGGGTGGATTAAGGGATGTAGAATATGGTCATGCAGAATAAGACATTAATATGTGCTTTATAAGTACTAATAAACGGCCAATATCCTCGTAATATGCATGCTAATAAGCAAATAGTGAGAATTGGACCCTAAAGTCTTACCATTTTGTTTCATTTTTGCAAATTGTTTCAAATCGATTCATAACGCAATGTTGTTTCAACATCTTGCTTTGTGATTTTAAATGTAAACATTGATTTATGTGTTTTTTGTTAACCTTTTAGTTCTTAACTATTTAGAAATAAATGTTGTTTCAATGTTTTTTTCAATATTCAAATAACTGACATTTCAACTGGCTGAGGTGAATCACACTATTATTATATGCAAAAGCATTCAAGACAATGAAAATGAACCTCAAACTGAACTAACAGGCTGTACAACATGGATTGTGTTACGAGCTTTTCATTCATGGAGAAAACTATGAGCAGACGAAAGTAAAAGAAGAAACATGCATACACAGTCAGAAATATTACCATCAAGATTTTCATGATCTGTGGGTTTGAGGGTTTTTTTTTTTATTTTATTTTTTTTGTTCTGTAACCATAATTAGTTTCCTTATGGTAAGATGTTTATAACACATACTGTATATGTTTATTTATTTAGGGCTTGTCCTTTTCTACTCACCTATAGGGAACCCCAGAGCAAAGTCATTACTCTGTGTGGCAAATATCGAGAACAGGCCAGCTTTGGAGAAACGACTCTCTCTGTTTGCCACCAAAAGTGTGAGTATACACACAAAAAAGAACACAGTCACTTTGGCCACCAGAATGCTAAAGAAAAATGGCCAGATTACGTCCCCAAAGTCCAGCAGCACCATGTTTTTGAACAGCAGAGCTGGAAGCGCAAACTTGGACACAAAGCTGCCCAGTCCTTTGGCTTGTGTAGATGGGATGATGTTTGTACGGCCTGCGACGTATCCGCAGAGAATTATCCCGAAACACTCGAGCAGCGCTGGGAGGAGTTTGTCAATTGACATGCTGGGTGGCACGGAGGGGGGGTCAGATCCATCCCCGCTGAAGATGGAAATATTACCCGACAGATCATCCATCCTGAGTTTGACTACAGGCCCGTCACAGCCGTGTGAATGGGTAAACAATTGCAAAGTAACTAAACATCCTGAAATGTAAAGAAAAAGAGTTCATTCGTTTATTCAAAAGACAATCTCGCATGACTTTTCATTAGAATACAAACAATCATACATGTCTAGTGAATATTTAATGTATGGAATATGTGTTTCGAACTGAACGTTATACAGCACAGTGAATATTTGAATATATCCTGGTATTTGCATAAAATGGCTCTGAATGATAACCATATGTGTGTGCCATGGTCCCATGCTACCAAATCAACCATGCTTTATAATAGCAATAAGTATAAATGGTTTGATGAATATATATACAGTACAGGCCAAAAGTTTGGACACATTACTATTTTTAATGTTTTTGAAAGAAGTTTCTTCTGCTCATCAAGCCTGCATTTATTTGATCAAAAATACAGAAAAAAATGTAATATTGTGATATATTATTACAATTTAAAATAATTGGTTTTCAATTTATTATACTTTAAATTATCATTTATTTCGGTGATGCAAAGCTGAATTTTCAGGATCATTACTCCAGTCTTCAGTGTCACATGTGACATCCAGTCAATCACATGATCCTTTAGAAATCATTCTAATGTTCTGATTTATTATGAGTGTTGGAAACAGTTCTGCTGCCTAATATATTTGATGAATAAAAGGTTAAAAAGAACTGCATTTATTCAAAATATATATATATTTTTTTAATATAAATCTTCTTTATTATCACTTTTTATCAATTTAACTCATCCTTGCTGAATAAAATTATTGATTTATTTAAAAAAAAATAAAGAAAAAAATTACTGACCCCAAATTACTGACCAGTAGTGTATATTGTTGTTATAAAAGATTTCTATCTTGAAAACATTTGCTTCTTTTTTTTTCTTTTCTTTTTTCTTTTTCTTTTTTTTATTCATCAAAGTATCCTAAAAAAGTATCACAGGTTATGAACATATTAAGCAGCAGAACTGTTTCCAACTTTGATAATGAATCATCATATTAGAATGATTTCTAAAGGATCATGTGATAGACTGGAGTAATGATCCTGAAAATTCAGCTTTGCATCACCGAAATAAATGATAATTTAAAGTATAATAAATTGAAAACCAATTATTTTAAATTGTAATAATATATCACAATATTACATTTTTTTCTGTATTTTTGATCAAATAAATGCAGGCTTGATGAGCAGAAGAAACTTCTTTCAAAAACATTAAAAATAGTAATGTGTCCAAACTTTTGGCCTGTACTGTATATATATATAGGGCCTAAAATGAACACTCGTCAAACGTCAAATGAGAGTATTTGAAAGTTAATGGGCCAGTGCTGAATCGTCAGGAAAGTTTAATCCTTGCGAATTTAAATATTCAAGCGCAATTCGATCCTCTTGCAATGTGTGGGAAGTTTAAACATCCGAAGCGCGCGATCAGAAAAGCCGTGTCTCAGACAGCGCACAACTCTTTCACGTCTTCTTGCGCTTGAATGGAGAAAAATTCACACAAAATGATCTCAAAATGCCTGTCTCGGCGAGTATCCAAGTAAACAGAGTCGGTTTTCTTCAGTGAGCGTAAACAGTTGAGAAAGAAAACGAATGTGTATCAGGACATTTGATCCGTGCAGCTCTTAAAGTGACAGGAGTCTAATATTCCTGCTGCTGTCTGCGGTTTGAATGTTAATCAAACAACAACAACAAAACAAAGAAAAATTCACTCACTGCTCTTGACTAAATAACTTTTGTAACTTTAATAAGGATTAATCAGTTTAGTTCTCAGAAAACTACTGTCAGAAATACCTGAAAAACCTAAAAAGCACTATTTATTTCATTTGTATCTATGTTCTACTGTATTTATTTGTGCTTTTGCTTGCAATTTGATTATTTGCTCTGATTTTTTTTACATTTCTTTTAGTTAGGCTAGTAGTTTTAGATGTTGTATCAAAATTGTAATAGAGTGAAATTGTGAATTTTCACTTGTATCTAAAATTTTGGTGTCATAACTGCCTGTTACAAGATTCATGGCCAGTAAAAATATTTATGGCCGGTAAATGTTCTTAAAGGAGAACTCCGGTCAATTTTAACATTGAGCTCATTTTTTTGTAAATTTGGAGTGCTGTCAATACAGAGAACAACGACAAAAATCGGTGTTGCCTACACCGTGTTATCCTCTTTTTAAAATTTGCACCCTGTTGACTTCAATGGGGCAAGTTTTAAACCTGCTTTTAGCCTCTTAACATCCTTGATGTGTCATTACAAGTGCACAGGTCATGTGAGTGATTCCTTCGGAGTGAACGCGGGTGAATCTGACTGCAGTAGATGTGAAAGATATGAATAAAAATGATATTTATTTAGCCAGCGCTCATACCTGTATTTACATCCTGTTTTCGGTCAAAGTCCATAGTAATCGATTGTCGAGTTCACGTGCATAGGTTTAGTATCTATGATCATGCGCGTGAACTCGACAATCGATTACTGTGGACTTCGACCGAAAACAGGATGTAAATACAGGTATGTGTGCTGGCTAAATAAACATCACTTTTATTCATATCTTTCACATCTACTGCAGTCAGATTCACCCGCGTTCACTCTGAAGGAATCACTCACATGACCTGTGCACTTGTAATGACACATGATCAAGGATGTTAAGAGGCTAAAAGCAGGTTTAAAACTTGCCCCATTGAAGTCAACAGGGTGCAGATTTTAAAAAGAGGATAACACGGTGTAGGCAACACCGATTTTTGTCGTTGTTCTCTGTATTGACAGCACTCCAAATGTACAAAAAAATGAGCTCAATGTTAAAATTGACCGGAGTTCTCCTTTAAGTCACCGCCATTGGCATGTGTGGCAAAAAGTTAGTTTTAGGCCCTGCATATATATGAATGTCTAGTCAAACCCTTAATCGTAAAGCCTACTGTATCATATTTGATACATACATATCTACCTTGAATGAAACTTGAAAGACCTTTTGCACACAATCAACTACATCATGCCTTCTGTCTCCGTTAATAGTGTGTAATCTTTTTAGCAAGTAAAAAGTCCTTTAATATAGGCCTAATTCTAAATATCCTCCTTATGGTCATGATACACATCCATTTTACTGTGAAATCTTTACTGATTTGTATGTACAGTAACAATATGTTTAATATTACAATAACTTTTATCTTGTTATTAATATTTTAAGATGAACATTTACTGGACTGAAGAAACTTAGGTTAGTTCTTTCTAAATGTTAAAATGGAAGTATTATCAAATATGATCCATTTTGAGGAACGCTTATTAGTTCATCTCTCCGTCATCATTTTATTGCGTTGCATTGTTTTAAAACTAAAGAGCTTTGATCATAAAACTAAGAATTTAATATCATCTTACTAAGACATATTGTGATATAAAGAGTGACAACTAATATTTATAAGCATTTTACCAAAGTATTGTGCTACTTAGGCCTATTTAAAGATCTCGTTGATTTCTATTGCAAGCATCAGATTTAATCTTATTTTGTACCCATATAAATAACAAAAACTACACCAAATTGCATATTTTTGCTCAGTTTGGGCCTCTGAATAAAACGTTTTTTTGTTTTCTTCGTCGAGGATGAGCTCCATATTCTCACAATATCTTACCACATGAGTACCTGATGTATCAAATATGATACGAAACATAAAACACGTATGATGCAACACAAGTGTTTTTTAGATTTTCAAAAATATTTGGTCTAATGTTATATTGTGTCTAAACTTAAGGTTCAATAAACTGTGCCACTGAACAAAACAAAAAAAGCTTTTACAGGGTTAAAATGCACTGTGACATGTTTCTAATCAAACTTGTTACACAGTCAGACACGTGGGTATTTCTTTCTAGTCAAACCCCTAGAGCACTTTACCATGATCCAGTGATGGCATCAGATGGATTTATGTATTCACTTCAAGATAATATTACAGTCCTGTCCGTCATGGTAACAGATCTGGTAACGTTACTAGTTTGAACTGTACACAGTGCGTATAGTGCATGTTAGTACCAGGCAATACATCATTTAGCATTAACACCAGAATCGATAGATGTACTGGGTTCTGTATGTACAGTGAGTTGTTGACAGACTCACCGGATCAGCTGATTCCTGTAAATCCGATCTAGTGTGTGACAAACACACACACACAAACACACTTTCACTCATGTCGTCTCTTTCAGATGACATTGAGCAGTGATCTCAGATCCATAACTGCTCTTCCGCATCGCCTCTGCTCTGTCTGTGTGCTGTAAGCATGAGTCTTGTTATCTCAGTACTGACACACACTCACACACACCGCTGCAGTGAAGTTTTCATCACACTCGCCAATAGAAATCGGTTAAGAGTATGCGCATGCGCACAAGCGCACAGGCATCTTTCACGTGGTGCTTTCCTTTGCATAACATAAGCCCGAAACAACACACGTAATATGGAAACCTCCTTTATTTAAAATATATATATATGAAAACTCTCGGTTCTATGGGAATAATACTTGTAATAATACTGATTTGATTGACAGCATTACAAAATACCAAGCCAGATGTTCTTGTCATGGTCGATAGAGGGAGGCATTTCTTTAAATCAAGCATTCACAATGTACAGCTAACTCAAAATGTTTGACTTCAGGATTATTAGTCGAACTTTATTTTGGGCCACTGATCAGTTTGCGTGTAGAAAAAGAGAGCAATACAAATACAAACCCATGAAATATACATTTACGTTGCCCTGGGCTGAATTCAGAATTTGAGGAACACTGCAATAGCCTACAAAAAATACAGCATAATCATAAAACAAAGCAGAATTTATTACTCCATCCACCTCATTGTATCAGCCTTGTTCACGTTCCCTTTCAGCCAATCAGATTACAGCTTTACCAGACAGAGATAGTTCTTCCAGTTCTCACACACACACAGGCATGTGGTTGAGGGTTGAAGGCATGGCAGTGTGGGGACTTTCAGTGGCTTGGTTTGACAGAAGTTAGCATCGCTTCGCTATATTCACTTCCTTGCTCACAGCGGCTTTAATGTAGGCTATTCTATATTCCTGCATTGAGATGTCCTGTATATTATTTGTAGGAAAGTTGATTGAAAAACAAATAAATTCAGGAGAGAATAACCATTTTCAATTGAGAGGCAAAATGCCCCTACTACTTCAAATGTGAACTTCTCTCTTTCCTCTTCAGTTTTGCAACTTCACTTTTCTAGCTGCGTAACCTTCTGGATTCCTGATGAAATGTGTGCTACTTTATGATACATTAAATTACTCACTATTTTTCTCAAATGTTAGTCAGATAAATTTGTCTGTTAAATAAATAAATGTAGATATAATTAGCAGGACAAGGTATTTTTGTAAGTTGGGTTTTCATGTTTTTTAGGGACTTTCATTAGAATTTTTGATTTTTAAAAAATGAAAAAATGATTTTTATACTGTTCAAACTGTATATTTTCTCCCATAACCCGACCCCTAAACCAACCCATCACAAAAAACTTTCTGCATTTTTACATTTTCAAATCAGTCACTTTTTTGATTTATAAGCTGTTTTCCTCATGGGGACCAAAAATGTCCCCGCAATGTAGGGAATACCTGAACTACACACAGACACACACACACACACACACACGCACTTGTTGGGACATTTGGACCTCACAATGCAGTTTAAACCTGTACACACAAACAAAAATGTCTTAATTTCAAACTGAAACTGATTAAAACAAACTTTCACGGATAATGACAGAATGCACTTTAATTGCCATAGTGGACATACATTTTTTCACCCAAAAGAAATTAGAAAAATAAAGAAAAAAAAATTTATATAAAAAATGAGTTCCTGAGTCTCATTCAGCAGATGAAAATCCATCTCATACTATGATAATGCCAAAACATTTCATCTGGGAATTGGTGGCAAGGGTGGCGCTCCTCTGTCTCCGATTCCTGAAAAACAAATAGATATAAACTAACTATTCTGACATTAATAAAATATGCAATTAAAATATGCAAAACTTAACATGTCACCTCTAAAAGCAGGAAAACAAAAAACATTTGTGGGTGGACATTTGCATCATACTAGATTCACAACAACACACACTTTTAGAGAACTCTCATTACAATTCTGCACAAAACCCTGCAGTGCTGACCTTTGCCCCCGGCCTTGCTGGGGTAGGACTTCGAGAAGGAGACGTACGGCTCTGGTGGAGGTAATTCAGACAGAGCATGGAAGGAGAACCTCATCCCCCATTCATCTAGAGGAAAAGAATACGATAGATTATTTACCGCCAAACAGAGTCAGTCAATAGCAATTGTCAATAGCACATTTCATAACCATACGTAATGCTGCATCTGCTGTCTATGGACATTAAAGGGAAAGGTCACCCACAATGAAAATTCTGTCATCATTTACTCGCCCTCATGTCGTTTCAAACCTGAATGACTTCCTACCTTCTTCAGAACACAGAAGAAGATGTGTAAGTGTCAGTTCCCTTTGACCTCAATGGTAGTTTTTGGTTTGTTCAAACAATGGAAGTCAAAGGGAACCGAAACAGTTTTTTTCTAAACATTCTTCAAAATATTTTCTTCAACATTGCACAGAAGACAGAAAGAAAGTCATACAGGTTTGGAACGACATGAGGGTGAGTAAATGAGGACAGAATTTTGACCCTGTGAACTATCCCTTTAAATTCCAAATACGGTAACCCTACATTTTTTTGTTAAAACTAAACTTATTTCTGTTTAAATACTTTCTCATATCCAGAAAACCTACTTTATTTTCAATTCTGTTTTTTGACGACAATGCAGAAATGTCTCTCTTCAGGTTTAAACTGCCTTTTGTATTGTAGACCTATGCATGCTGACATTTTCTCATAAACATATATAAGATGTAGGTTCCAGTCTTAAAGGGATAGTTACCCCAAAAAATTCTGTCATTAATTACTCAACCTCATGTAGGTCCAAACCCGTTAGACTTTCATTCATATTCGAAACACAAATCTGAGAGATTTCTGTCCCTCTATTGACAGTCTGCGCAACTACCACTTTCAAGGTCAAGAAAGGTAGTAAAGACATTATTAAAGTAATCCATGTGACTCCAGTGGTTTAACCTCAGTTTTATAGAGCGATGCGAGTGCTTTGCACAAAAAAATGCATTTACCACTTTATTTACTAAATATGCACGAATATCACGAGAGCACCATATATGTTGTGTGTGTTGACGCGACAGCAGACGTTGTAGAGTTGGAGATTCATATTTTGTAAATAAAGTAAATTGGTAAATTCATTTATTTTTTTTGCACAAACAAAGCACTTGCGTCGCTTTATAAAATGGAGGTTAAACCACTGGAGTCACATGGATTTCTTTAATGTTGTCTTTACTACCTTTCTTGACCTTGAAAGTGGTAGTTGCGTAGCCTGTCAATGGAGGGGCAGAAAGCCCTCATTTGTGTTCTGAAGATGAATGAAAGTCTTACGGGTTTGGGACGACATGAAGGTGAGTAATTAATGACATAATTTTTGGGGTGAACAATCCCTGAAAATGTTCATTTTCAGGTGAACTGTCCCTTTAAGAGCGCAGAGGTCGTACCTGTGGCAGGTGGTGGAGGGCACTGGTAGCCGTTGATGGTTTCGGGGGGCGGGGGAGGAAAGCTGGGCACTCTGGGAGGGTCTGGGGGAAAAGCGGGCCTGCCTGATCCACCGGGACGATTAGGAGGAGGTACGGGCTGAGGCATCCCACCTCTGTTTCCTCCTCCTGAGGGTGGAGGTGGAAGAGGACCTGGAGGGGAGGTCCAGTCGCATGATGAGAAATCCACAAAACAATAAAACAATGTCTTGTTTCTAAACATCATAACACATGAATCGTGTGTATGCAGGCGTCTCCAAATTCACATTTAATTTATTTGAAAAATATTTTTTTTCCCCAGGAATTAGGGACTTTGGGCTGGTACTCGGTGTGTTTCCACCGCAGGAACCAAAATTCTTCATTTAGGGTCTAAATGAAGTTCCGGGTAAATATTTCCCCATCTGAAAGTCCCTGCTTGTGAGTACTTCTTCCTTTTCAAAGTTCAGGAACGTTCAGGGGTGGGACTTGGGTGCTGAACATGCTGATCGGTTGAGTTCAAGCCGCATTTTGATTGGTTGACTCCACGCAGCATTTTATTTCAACCACCATTTGTTGCAGTGCGTGCAGTAACAGTTGTGCAGTAACATAATATATTTTTTCAAAAACTTTTACAATTTTACCAACCCCAAACTTTTCAAAAACACATTTATGTTTTATTATAAACTATTTTACACCTTACATTTTTAAAGATAGACATCATGTTAGTTAGTCATACTAGTTGCATTTTAAAAAATGTCACTACATGGCAAAACATGTTTTGGTTTTTCATATGACCTCAATATCACTTTCCGTCCTGTCAGAGTTTTTTAACAAACACATAGTCAATAAGTAAGATTTACTAACCCTAATTTAAACCATACATATGTAAGCAATAAGGTACGAGAGGCTGTGCTGTATCGTAAATAAGTCACAGCTGAAGGGCGTTGTTAGGAACGACACGAAGCAGAGCTTTTATAAAACAGTTACCACACAATACAAATATTAAAGCCAAAAAATATGTATCAATGCAACTTTCATGAAGTAAAATCACTAAAGGTCTTCCTTCCGCTGGAAAAAATAGTCCCTGACTGTGAATAGCAACAGACATTACACTAATTCGCCTTTAGATGATGGAAAAGACTATCTTTATGAGTGAGTCAGTCAGTAGAGAAGACTTTTATATTGAAATGACTAGCGTGTCAGGGCACGGGACAACCCCAAATGTTAAAAGGACAAGACATAGCAGCGGACATTCAAACTGATTTCTTATTACGAATATAGGACTGACCTGAAGGAAAATGCCAAATCTACTGTAAATGCAGGTACACTCGTTTACTCGATCTCACAATACTTCTCTATAAGCTTCAATGAAAAATATCAATAAGAACATATGATTAAGTTACTAAGAGTGGTTGCTAGGGGTGTTGTGTAGTGATACATAGAACCGTTTGGTGAAGCGGTCATAGCCGTGATTTATCGTGAATATAAAATCAATCAGAATCAAGGACTGGAACTAACCGTTTTGTAAATATAAAATACATTTGACTCAATATTTTGACAGTAAAAAATTAAATGCAAAACAGAAATGACCTTCCACATACCTGCCCGTACAGATGGGCTCCGTCCCGATGGAGGCGGCCGCTCACTGGGCGGTGGAGGCAGTGGGCTGGAGCGTCCAGGTGGAGGCGGCCGCTCATTGGGCGGTGGAGGCAGTGGGCTGGAGCGTCCAGGTGGAGGAGGAGGAGGAAGGCTGTTTCTCTGACCACCTCTAGTGTTGGGCTCCTCCCTCGGGGATGGTGGGATGGGTGGTGCCCCCCCTCTTCCTGGAGGAAAGGATGGAGGCGGATTGCCCATAGGCCTCTGAGAACTCATTGGTTTACTCTCAGTTGATGGTGGTGGTGGTGGTAGTGACGCATCTCGAGAAAATGACGGTCTTTTTCCTCCAGTGGGTGGTGGAGGGGGAGGGAGGTCATCTAAGGGCCTGCTAGGGATCGTGGGTAATGGCGGCCGGGCAGATGCAGGCATTGGTGGTGGAGGGAAAGAAGACTCTCTCGGGGCGGGAGGAAGGCTTGGACGTCTGCCTGGCTGGCTTGGGGGTTGTACAGAAGGTGAGGAACCTGACGATCGGTTTCCAGGTAGAGCTGGTGGGCCGCTGGGAGAGCTGTGCTGGGATGAGCGTCCCGATGGTGGTACAGGTGGTGGTCCGGCCCTCCCAGGAGAAGGTCGTCCGGTGACTGGCAGTGGGGGTCTGCTTCCTGCTGGGCTGCTGGGCGCTGGGAATCTCCCAGTTGTGGGAGGCATTGGTCCTCTTACTGTTTTAACGGACCAAAAAACAAAGAATATGAAGACAAGTTTTAAGTACAGCACATTTTGATTTCAGTTTTTGTCAATGGAAAAAATAATTAGGACTTAATTAGGAATATTATTATATTACACAAGTATAGTATAGTATAACGTAGTATAGTATAGTATAGTATAGTGTAGACATTTTGATTTCAGTTTGTCAATGAAAAAAAACAAATAGGATTATTATATTATACACATATAGTATAATATTGTACAGTATAGTATAGTATAAACATTTTGATATCAGTTTATGTCAATGGAAAATATAAAATGACTAAATTATAATTATTACTACTTTATAAACATATAGTATAGTATAGTATAGTATAAACATTTTGATTTCATTTTGTCACAATGCAATAAAATTATAGGATCAAATAATAAATAGGATATTATTATTATTATTATTATTATTAAATAATAATTATAATTGTATTATTATTAATACTATTTTTATTCAATTAAAAATAGGATTATTATTATGTAATATTTATATATATATATATATTTTTTTACCCCTTTAATTTAAGGCTTGAATGTAGTATTAAATAATAATAAAAAATGATTTATTTTAGATGATTACCGTTGTTGTTTCCTGGTGATCTCAGTCTTGGCATTCCACCCTGAAACAGCCCACCCAGTCCTCCACCACCCCCTCCCCCTCCCCCTCCCCCTCCTCCTCCTCCTCCTCCTCCTCCTCCTCCTCCTCCTCCTCCTTTGGGCTCTGTGTAAATAAAAAAATGCAATTAATACTTATAATATTTGTAATACTTACAAATAAATTAATTGTTTTTATTTACTTATAAAAAAAAAAATCAATTTATTCGTTAGAATGTCTTTGGCTCTACACTCTTAAAGTCACCATGAAATCAAAATTCAATCTTTTTTATGAATATGAAATATTATAGCAATATTTGTTATAAATTATTCATCCGTGCACATCATTGTTGCCACCATTCTGTTCAGTTTAGTTTAGTTTTCATGAACTTTCAGTTTGTTTTCATTTGTCACGTGTCATCTTTGTTCAGATTCCCGCCACTCGTTTGACTCCTTGGTCACCGTTATCATTAGTTCATATGTGTCAGCTGTGTGTGATTAATTATCCTTGTTTGTTTTCCTTCTTAACTTGTTCCTTCACCTGCGCTCCTGGTCCGGTATTGTCTGTGCACTAGCACACTGTCTCGCATGTTGGCTGTCTATTTGGATTCATCTATTAAACCTTGTGATACAATATCTTCATCTTCGTCTTCATTGGAACTTAAGTGTTACAATTGTATAAAGAATAATAGATTCCGTCCGTTTAATTATTAGAATATTATTATTAATAATAAGTTGCATTATTTTCTAACAATTCAATGGCCCGGAGTCAATTATTCAGCTTATACTATGTTTACCACAAAACATTGTTCAGATGATGTATTTCAAGACATTTGTCAAGTTTTTTCCTTAAAACGCTCTTGTGTGTAGGCCATTGATAGCAGACCAATGCCATTATTAATGCAGATTAGAGAGAGAGAGAGAGAGAGAGAGAGAGAGAGAGAGAGAGATTAAGTGTGTGTGAATTACCAGAGTCTGTGTGTCTCTCAACAGTGTTTGACAGCAGCCTCTACTAATAGCGAAACTGTAAGTTGACCTACTCCAAGAACAGGTAGGTGTGCGCGAAGGCTCTGCCTTCTTTCGTGTGGAAATCTTTTCTGGTTCATTTGGCCTGTTCAGTAGGTTGTCGTTAGATGTACATGAGTAATAAGATGAACATGCTGGAGAACTGCTTTATAGTAGAAAATTAAGTTGTACTTCTGATGAAACAAGACGCTGGCACTGTTTTTCATGTTTAATATGGTTAAAGCTGCTTGATTTTAAAGCTGCAGTCCGAAGTTTTTCCTCTTTGTCGCCATCTCTGTTCGAAATCTGCAATTGCAGTTATTTGCGGAATTACCAACTTTACGTGTGTTGTGCCTCGGCCCGGCACTGCGCGGATGAATCAAATGTTTTGAGGAGAACGTGCGGCTGTCAATCACCGCGCCGGTGTGGATCCTGTTATTCGCAATCACAGATTCTACTTTTAGCATTTGGTATGAATATGTTAGCCTTAAGGTTATGAATAAGCTGGTGTGTTCCAAACCAATGACAAAATTCACATTTAAGAGATATAAGCTTTCAAAACTTACAGTCTCTCACTTCCGCTAAAATGGATCAGGGATTTTTATGACATCACCGCAGACTTCAACTTCTCATCCCATCTTCTGTCCAATCAAATGCTCTCTAGAATCTAAAGCTCCGCCCCTTATGCTATAAATATCAACTGGCCAAAGCGACCGGTGTTGACACGTCACGGAGCAATTTGTGTTGGAGATGTGTGTTCGGTTGCTCGATTTTTATTACGTTTTCCAACTGTATGTTGGTTAAGAATGAAATGGCTAGAATTTATTCACACCTCTACTATTGAATCCAGCGTATCATCAGAGCTCAGATTCGCTTCCATGGTGCTGTCAAGTCTGACTTGCAGTCTGTGTGGTAAAGCAACGCTATTGGCTATTTGAAAAGGGGGAGGAGCCATTCAATATGTCCCGCCTCAGCTTCCTGTCTCAGTGGAAATTACGTCAATGCATCATATAAAGCTGCATGTTCCAAGGCACTTTGGTTCAGTGGGCCTTTAAATTCATGTGCCCTCTGTAGTGCCTGAGACAGATCAGACACATTATTTGTTATATTTCATAAATAATCGCCCAATACCCCTCATCCAACAAGCAAACTGTTTCTGTGGAACTACCCCAAACTGCAACCAACACCCAGATGCAGAACCAGGCACTGGTCACCTTGCAAGTTTTTCTCTTCCCAATCAAGTTTCATATGCAAAACACCCTGCTAGATGACAACTTTGCCTCCAAATGTGAATTTTCTTATTGGCTCATTAACCTCCTGAGGGTTTGACATCTAAACACTTTAAAAGATCACTGTCTAAGAACAGAGTTGGGAAAAGGAGAATTATAAGTTCTGACATGCTGAGCTAAACGCCTTCGAAGGACCCCTAAGTTTGGGCCAGGCTTTGGTTTTCGATCCTCAAAGACCTTCTGCATCAAACCGTCGTTTTGCTCATAATTGGAGTCTCTAATCATGCCAATGCAAGCCCACAGCTACATGCACTTAGAAAGTGTTGGACCAGCATTATAGACTATGGCCAAGAGAGTAATATCTAGCTAGTCCAATGACTTTATCAATAAACATTCACTGGACGAGTGTTGTTGGGACGTTTAAGCCAGGGCGGGTCAACCTGACACTCACATGAGACCCACCAATAGCAAACCACAACCATCCAATCAATTCCCCATGATCAAAATCAAGCCCCACCCTACATTTGTTCTTGTTCGAGAAGCTGTTTCACTCAGATTGCAAATTCTGATTAAAATAAAGGTTCCAAAAAGGGGTTTTCACAGAAGAACCATGTTTGGTTCCCTCAAGAACCTTTCCATGAACAGTTCTTAAAATAACAGTTTTTCTTAGTTTGAAGAACTTTTGTGCAATGGAAGGTTCCATGGTTCCAAAAGTTCTTCATGGAACCATTGATTTTAAAGAGTATAATATATATATATCACAAAACATATTGCACAAAACAAGTTTAACTCACTGTCCAGAATTGGGCCGCTCCGATCATTGGTGGTTGTTTTCTTCAGTCGAGCGCCTTTGCCGATGTCTGATAGTAAAGCATTTCTCCCCTGCTGCTCATTTCTGCTCAGATTCGGCTTCTCTGTGTTCGCCTAGTGAAAGTAAATGTAAATTAGAGATGTTACATAAACATTGCCGTCAACTCAAAATAGATATTCAGCCTTGAATACCTACAACTTTGAATAGACAGTGTGTGCTACATAATTACACGTTACATAATGCCGTATTATATGTGTGTATTTGTGATCACATGGTTAAACAGAAACAAGAAAGTACAATCTTTTATCAGTATTTGATTGCTGTTACACTATTGACATCATCAGGCTCAATATTTCAACTTATTTATGGGAAAAACCTGGCACGCTCATTTTGTTCTTGGCATAAAAAGTGTAGGCTATACAATGTTATTTGTTAGCTATTAGCTATAATGTTCAACGGTTGAACAATAAACAATAAATCCAGAATTTTGATCAATTCAAAACTTTCTCCAGTGCCAATTTAAATTATATAAATCAAACTTACTTTTGGAATTGCAGTCTAATCCCAGGAGGAAGAAGGTAGACGAAGTAGATCCAAATATAAACGTGATTTATTAACAAAGTACACTCAATGTAATATCAATGGACACAAACGAAACAGTGTGCCATACACAAACAGCACAAACAATACCGGACAATGAATGGGAACTAAAGAGAAACTTAAAGGGATAAAGTTCGCCCAAAAATGGGAATTCTGTCATCATTTACTTACCCTTAGGTTCTCCAAAACCTGTACAAGTTTCTTTCTTCCATTGAACACAAAAGAAGATATTTTTAAAGAAGCCATTGACTTCCATAGTAATCTATCGTGAGAAATTCATACAGGTTTGGAAGTGTGATGACAAAATTTTCATTTTTGGGTGAACTATCCCTTTAAATACACAGTGATGATCAACCAAATACAGAGAGGTGTGCTCCTTAATGAATATCCATGATAACCACTGACTAAGCAGACGGAGTGAAAATTAAACCAAAATAGAACAAAACGTTCATGTGAATGTTGATGTGACAGAAATATTGTAGTGCATAAGGATTTTTTATTTTTCGATAAATAACAACTGGTATTTGGAGCAAGGCTATGGAGTGCTGCAGGGATGATGTATTTTTGTAGGCCAAAACCCATAAATAAGTTAGTATTTGAGCACTTGCGGTTCAATCGTCCTGAAGTTAGTGTTTTTTTGTTTTTTGTTAAATGCCTGAAATAAGTCTGGTGAACACTAGTCTTTCAGCCTCACGGACCGTTGGCTGAATGTATGATGCACAAGGCACACAAAATGGGAAGTTGAAGTCGTCATCTCTGATTGGTTGAATTCTACAGGGTTTCCGGGAGACGTGTGTGTCACGTTCTGCCTGGAAATAAAGCCGTTGTGGTGCCAAACCCCCTCATGGAAAAAAAGAAAGCTGTCATGTTTACAACTGTGACAATGAGTGCTTATCAGGATAGAGTCATGCGTCTCACCAGACGATGGTGCCCGCAGCTGAATCATCCATCCATCCAACTTACGGGTTGGCCAACAAAAATACGTCATCACTGCAGCGCTCAATAACCACATATTTAAGATGGGAGGGAACCGTTTAACGGTTTAAGACCTTGAAAAGCCCATATCTGTTGATCTACCACTGATCTCTAAACGTCCTCGTACGTTTGGTCCAGCATGTGGTAGTTACGGCTCTGGTATCTTCAGCAGGAACTTTGTCAAATGAGATGATTTAAAAACGTTCAATATTCCGGCACACATGACACTGTTCCTAGAAAATGACCCTTACAAGTGATCAACCTGTACACTGCTTATCTTCTATCTGACTCCAATATCTGATCACTTGAACACTTGGTTTATGTGAGATCCTGTTCTATTTCATACAAATGAACTATTAACATAATCATCATGAAAATACTTGTATTTGGTCCAGTATAAATATTTTGATATTATACCCCCAGTTTCACAGACAAGACTAAAATGCATGTTTGAGCTGTTTTAACGTTTACTGAAATATCTTAAAATATGTCAGTGCCATTGTTTTGACTCAAGATGCACACCAGTATGTATTTTTTTCTAGGGCACGTTCATAAAAGCTGTAAACCCTCGTGTTATGTTGCGGGTCAGTTTAACCCATTTCGATTTTTGAGTTGTCAGCAATTCCGGTTAACCTGTTTTTTTCTTTCCTTGACATTTTGTGACTTTTTCTCATTTAGGGTCATGAACATGCATGTAAAGTTTCAACATGCCGATGTGTGGGGATTTTAACATTTTTATACGATTTTAAAGTTTGTTTGTGGGTCAATTTGACCCTCATAGATATTCAAAAGCAACAGTACAGACACAAAATAACAGCATTTCTTTATCGTATGTCAGCGCTCTAGTTCAGAAGTGGAAGTGTCTTGCTGAGTTTAACAACTTTTTATTTTTGAAAGTCTGTGAAAACAAAACTGTTTAACTTGATAACTGTCAGTCCCCATTTTTTGAGCACTCGCATAAAAATGACTTTTCCAACTTAAATTGTTATAAATCTTGAATACTTCTGAGCACAGACTTAAATTTGGTATCTTTTTAAAGGCGAAATGTCACAGATTATTGTAGAAGTTATAAAAACAGTTATAAAAGTAAAGTTTAAAAAAAGTTATAGAAGTTTAAGTTTATGAACATGTAAAATATAAAAATATTTTAATATATATATTTTATATAAAATATATAATTTAAAAAGCATGTTTGATTTTCTAAATCTAAGAAAATCAAAGTACTGTGTCAAATTTTAGTTTGATATCTCAATAAATGAGCCTTCAGTAAGATTTTTTGGCCGCAGTACCAAACTTTTCCACTATGACTCTTCGATTTCCATATTGAGTGATTTGAGTGATCCGAACCATATATTTCCATACTTTTCTAAATATTTATGAAGTAGACATATGAAGTAATGAACTAATTTGATTTTAATTACAAATAAATTGTATCGCAAATAAAGAATCTATCGCTATTTATCTATTGCTCCTGCATTTCTTATGAAAAACAAGGGGCCAAATATGAAAACTAGAGTCTGAAAGCTTTCAAATGATATTTTTTTAATATTACTTAAAGGTGCAAAGAGCAAGTCTCTGAGTTTTTGCAGAACTATGCCCCCCTCTGGCGACAAATGAAACTGCAACACTGCAACTGAACGCGCATGACGTCACGCCCAGTCTCAGATTCGGCCCGAATCCCTCTTATTTATTTTACTGTACAGGATTATAGAGGCAATCGCAGTGATCAGAGAAGGGCTCATTCAGCCCATCGGGCAATTGTTTAAGCATGTATGGGTTAGAAAAACAGGTATTTTTAACATGAAAAGTTGCTTAATGCACCTTTAAGATATTATAGTAATAAATTTGTAATCGCAAACATCCCACAGGTGTGGGGGCGGGGCAGTCTTAAAAACAGTGGTTAAAAACATTTTTATAAATCATAAATTCAGATGTTTATTATTTGTAATATGTGAAAAATATTGATATTAAAGGGTAATACGTTATTTTTTTTATTTTTTTTTCATAGTGCGATTTTTGGGGAATTGTATTGAATCCAATTAGGTTCAATATGACCAACTCCAACAAGGCCGTACCCAGAAATCGAACGGTGCACGAGGGTTAAATGACCTAAGTGAACTAAGGCCTAATCCTGGCTTAATCTAAGCCCTGTCTGTGAAACCAGGCCTTTAAATACTATATTAAGCTATTTATCACAATATGTAGAGGGCAATTCCGCGCAAAACTGTCACATCCATAACACCAACACAATGCCATGGTATTTAGTTGGCGTTATGGATGTGACATTTTTGCGTGGAATTGCCCTAGATCTGAACAATGGTATCATACCACTGAAAAGGTTGGAGGGGGAGCAGGAGGGGGCGGTGGTGGAGGTCCAGGCATAGTTTCTCTTATGCGTCACTTTTAACCTAAAAGACTGTGAGAAAAAAAAAAAAAATTCCAAAAACACATTAGTTACAACTATTCAACAACAGCCAAGCTGATAAGTTGAGGAAGTGTCACATCTTCTGAAGACACCCACCTCCTCCTCAATGGTTTTTGTTCCAGTCATAAAGTAAGTCATAAAATCATAAAGTAAGTCATAAAGTAACACATATTTACACACACACACACATATTAATACCTCAAACTTACCCTTTTGTAGTTTAAATACCCTTGTGAAAAAGAAGAGTTTTGAAAGTGCACTTGTAGTGTATTACAGAGAGTCTATTTTTTAAAAGCTGTACTTGCAGATACTATATTAATGAAACGAAAGGGCCATTTAAGTGTAAAAAAGGTGTTAAAATGCATTTTGAATGTTTAAAAGTTTTGCTTTAAAGTACATTTCAAATCATTGTTTTAATAATGCTTATATAAGTACACTTATTTTGATGTGTTATTAAGAAGTACTTGATCATAATTTTAACTGTAGTGTGTTATTAAAAAAACAAATGTGTAATTATAAATCTATTTAAATACATGACACAAGTTTCAACAGAAATTGCATTGAAGTATATTTGAGTTCACGGTAAACGCTTGTCAGTACATTCGACTTTAACCATATTTCAAAGACAATAAAAGTAATTATGAAATTACATTCAAAACCGTGCTTAACTTAAGAGAGTCAAAGCAAACACTCAAGCTGCATTTCATATAAATTTAAGCAATAATATGTTTTCATTTAATTGCAATTAACTTGCAAGTAAGTGTCAGAAAGCATTACATTCAGTTTGCACTAACTGTAAGTATATTCGGTAACACTTTCTGTCACGTTTTGGGTGTTTGTTTCTTGTTCAAGGGTTCTGGTCTGTCATGTGATCCCCATTTTAGTCATGTGATCCTGCCGTGTGTTCCCTTGTCTGTTGTGTCATGTTGTCACTGGTTGATTGTTTAAATGTTCACAGGTGTCGCTTGTCTCGTCGTGAGTCCTGTATGTATTTAAGCCCTCATGTTTGCCCTGTGTCCTTGTCGAGTATTGATTGTTTTCCAGTAGTCTTGTTTTCCAGTCTATGTTCATGTTCCTGCTTTAGTTTTGAGGTTTCATGCCTTGCCATGTTTTTGATTTATGTTTGATTGTGTTCTTTTTGTAAATAAATTGCGTTTGGGTTCTCACCTCACTTGCCTCCATTGGACTTCAATCGTTACACTTTCTATGAAGCCCATGCTTATAATGAATTATAGACCTATTTATACTTATTAATAAGTATTACTATTCTATAAATATATTTATAAAGACCGATTAAGACCTATACTGCATTTGCTTTTTCAATGTGCATATACATTATACATTGATTTATAAGTATTAATATAGTCAGTCGTATGGTTTCATGAATGTATTTATAAAGATGCAGCCTGCATCACTATAATGTTATTATATTATAGTTAGAATGACTTTTTAGTAATGCAGATTTATTTCTGTCAAATAAGTGAATATATTGTTATTATTAGCCGTGTTCTTATGAATACTTATTTTAAGTGATCATACAGTTACTAATCTCTATAAATGCATCATTGATGGCTTTAAGTAAAGTTAAAACATATAGGATGCAATTTTCTTAAAGCAAATGTTAAGAAATCATGAAGATGTGCTCATTATACATTTTAAGTTGTTTACTTGTAAATGTAACTATGAACAATTCCTGTAATAATAAAAAATAAAATAAAGTTAACATTTTTTTTTTAGCAAAACACTGCAACAATATATTTTTACCATTCATGACCTCTCTAAAGCAAACATTTTATGACTTCTTTAACCATTAAAGACATAATTGATAACTAATTGGTACAGCAAACAAGTGTTTCTGGATCTATTTTATATTTGATCATTTATAAAGCAGCGTATAATGTATTATGAGCATGCACATTGAAAAAGCAAATGCATGACTTATAATTATTAAAAAAAAAATATATAAATGTATAACTATAACTGTTCTTATTATGCAGTGTAGGTCTTAACGAGTCTTTATAAAAATATTTATAGAATAGTAATACTTATAAATAAGTATAAATGGGTCTATAAAAGAAAGGCTTCATAAAGTGTTTCTATAAGTACATTAATTTCATAATAAGTGCGCTTTTTAAAAGTATGCTACTTCTTTTCCACAAGGGTAGTCATGAAAGTAACAAAACAGCAGGTGTTCACTAGATGTTACGCTACAAAGATCTCGCACATGATTCTCTTTAGCTCAAACTAAGCTCCAGTTTGACCCTATATGCACTTTCATGACAGAGTAAGCCAGAAGTGTGTTTTGACTGATGTTGTACAGCTGTGACCTGATTACTCGTGTGCATCGCTGGATGTTAAAATCATGACGTGTCGCTCCTGCCTCTTAAATTCAGAGTGGCTGCAGACAGATGCTGGCACAGTTTCCTTACAACAGCAGAAGTGCTACTGGAAAACACAAGAACCACACCAGAAACCAAAACACAACCTACCAGCGCCCTAACCACCCAGAACAGCCTCTCAGTCCACTTCAGTGCACCTCATAGAGCACAGCAGAGACTGGGAGAGCTGCCAACGCGTGACCAACACATTTGTATGAGCAAACACAACTCACATGTTCATCTTCAGGAATGTAACAACTTTCCTTCTTAATATCTGTGTGATTTGTTTCCAGAGGCAGATATCTGACCTGCTTCCAGCTGTCAAAAGCTCTTATCTGCTTCTCGAGTGATCATCACACTGAGACCAATGACTTCCTGACACCAGCAGAAATAAACACACAGATAACATGCTCAAGTGCTTTTAACAAGGGGAAAATGCTCATTTTACAGGAACAGATCTGATCTTACATCTGTTGCTCTTCACAGTATCTCTTCAGTGGCAAGTTTACGGCAATATTAATCAGGAGTGAGAGAAATATGTTCAACCTCGTAAATAACCATTTCTGAAATATATGTTTAGCTTTGAATGCTTTCTATCTCAGCATAACATTCAAAAATTGTTGGGTTCTGTAAGAAAAAGTCGGTAAAAAAAAAAAAAAAAATGCAGTTAATATTTTTTTCTATTGTAAAATACTTTAAAATGTAATTTATTCCTGTGATCAAAGCTGAACTGTCAGCATCATTACTCCAGTCTTCAGTGTCACATGATCCTTCACAAATCATTCTGATATGATGATTTGATGCTCTAGAAACATTTATGATTTTTATCAATGTTGAAACAGTTGTGCTGCTTCATATTTTTGTGAAACCGCAATAAAAAAAAAATCAGGATGTTTTAATGAACAGAAAGTTCAAAAGAAACAGCATTTATTTTAATTAGAAATGTAACTTTGCTATTACTTTGAATCAATTTAATGCATTCTTGCTGAATAAAATAATCCATTTCTTAAAAAGATTTTTTTTTATTTTTTTTTTTTAATTCCACTGACCCCAAACTTTGAGATATTTTCTACATTGCTCTGTAAGGACAAGTGCGCTACAATATTCAAAATATTTGCTTAATTTGTTGAGACTTTACTTATATTTTACATATTTGCATTCAAATTCAAGTGTATCCTGTTCTCCAGTGTATTAGCCGTCAACGAAGAACAGTTATACCTGACATCACATCATGATTTGCATTGAAAATTCAGTTTTTATGCGGAGAAATGCAAGATATCACAGAATGTCAACAGTTTATCCGGTCTTGTTCAGAAGCTGAGTGAAACCCCAGAGAGTGAGTTACATTTCCTCCGCTGAGTTTCCTCTGTGGTCGAGCAGTTCGAGAACAAGCAGCAGCAGCTTGAAAAGAAACACTAACTTCGAGAGAGATGCTCACTAGCCCTTACCAGGACACTTCATCACTCCCTCACAAGCTTGCCTTCCATCATTTCCACACTCAGAGAAACACTCACCTGTGTCTGCGCATTGGGAGCCACCAGATCCAAGGTCTCGTTGAATGTTGCGCTGCTCTTCCTATCTGCGAGTGCACAGACCAATCAGAGAGTTAGCAGTGCAGTGAGAGCTTTTCATGCAACAGAACGAGCTGATGTTCACAGCATGCAAACGAATGTGACCACATGCATTTCCTCACACAATGTCTGTGTCAGAGTGAGATTAGCCAGTTGAGGGCTGTTATGAACTCCAGTGACTGAGAGCATTAACAGAAACAGGAACTATAAATGACTCATTTGGAGAAAATAGATCTGACACCGGTCTCTGTTGCTGCGACATGAGCTTGTACTTCAGATCGGCCCTCAGTCAACATTTTAGTGCTGAGTTATTTTTGCACAGTGATTTTTAATCAGCTGGTGTCAAGTTTTTTATCTCTGTGATATTACGGTGAGCAGTTCACACAGGTGTCCTAGCAGAATATAACCATATAACCGTAGAGAATCACATTAATATACACTAGTACCGTTCAAAGGATTGGGGCTGGTGATTTTATTTTTTAAAATAAAATGTGTTTTTGCCTCTTATAGGCCACTCATTAATACATTTTAACATGTAATTTATTCCTGTGATCAAAGCTGAATTTCCAGCATCATTACTCCAGTTATCAGTGTCACATGATCCTTCAGAAATCATTCTAATATGATGATTTGATGTCAATAAATATTTATGATTATTATCACATGCAGCATCTATTTTAAATAGAAACTTACTATAACTTTTATCCATTTTATGCTTTGCTGAATTATTAATTTCTTTTCTTTTTTAAATCCGTTCTGACCCCAAGCGTTTGAACAGTGTGTGTGTGTATGTAGGCATATATATATATATTTGTTTCTCATTTCTCAATCAGTCTCATTAATTAATTCCCAAGACAATTCCCAAAACGCAACACACATTACAATATATATATTATATAGCGTGTGAATTACCTCAGTATGTGTGTCTCTCAACAGTGTTCGGCAACAGCATCTCTAATAGCGAAACTGTGGAAGAGATAGGCCTATGATACGTATTTTCCGTACATAATAGCCTAAAACCTATTTTTTTGCGGGGGGGGAAAACATGGAAATCCTATTGTTCCCTATATTTATTGGTTATTTTGCTGTTGTCGGCTGTAAAGACCTTTGAAATAACTGAAATCATTTGGCGAAGTGATATGGAACTGTAATGCGGTCGAGATCTGCCTGGAACTACTTCATCCGCGCATTTCCCTGAAAACAACTGCGCACCTTAGAACGCTCGTCAACCAATCAGAATAAAGCATTCAACAGCCCCGTATTAGGCTATTTCATGTCATTTCCTAAGAGACAGACAGGCGATGATTAATTTTATGACACACTATACAAAAGGCCTATTATAGTAATGTAATATTGTCCTTTGTATGGTATAGGCTATTGTATAATATTTAACCATTATACAAATACAATGCACCTGCTAGTCATCCAAATATAGGCCTACTTTTATTTAAACACAAACACACGTGTTTAAACTTGTTACATACTGAAATTCTCTTAAAAGAAAACTCAAATCCATTTTACAGTAGGCTATATCGGGTGCATTTAGGCTACTTACATTAAAAAAAAAAGTATTGTTAGGTAGCCTACAATAGGCCTACTTACTGTGATTTTGTGTTGTATTGCAAAACACATACATGTGAGGTGGATGTGGGTTAGGTTACAGGTTTAAGGTTAGTAAAAGTTTAAGGGACAGTGTCATTATTGATGTAATTATTTTACAGCTGCAATACATGCAGGAACAATATATTTTTACATATAAGTGCAAAAATGTATGTAGCTACACAATGAGTGCATTGTACGATACCAATGCTATGGAAGCTTGTTTCCGCCACAGAATTAAGCAGTTTTGCGCGATATAAAGTCAGAATTGCGTAAATGTAAATATAAATATAAAATGTCGCAATTATCTTTAAAAATGTTTTATTCTGTGGCGGGAAAAAAAGCTATTGCGAGTTATAAAAGTCCAATTCTAAGGAAAAAAAATATTTATTTATTTTTCCTCAGAAATGTGAGTTTAGGCCTATATCACAATTCTGACTTTATATCATGCAATTCTGACTTTATAACACAATTGCGACTTTATATCACGCAATTCTGAAAATTGCGAGATGTAAACTCGCAATTGTGATAGGAAAAAGTCAGAATTGTGAAATAAAAAATTGCAATAACCTTTTTATTTGTAATTCTATGGCGGAAACAAGCTTCCATATCTATACCAGAAAAGAAGAATGGACAGGAATGTTTACAGTCATAGTCATTATGTTTAGGCCTACCTGACAGTGTTAATCTTACACTTACAATCCTGGAGTTTTTTTTAGGTTAAGCACTCATGGCACAATATTATTCGTATAGTTTAAAGCAGCAACCTTCTGATATCCTTCCGCCATGCACAACACCCCATGTTCAGTGTTCAAACTGCAGGTGGCAGCACTGAGTGAGATATTATCACTGGCTCGACTGGGTTGAGTGTTGTTGGCAACAAAACATGGTACTAAACATTGCTTAATTTACTGTGTGCAGTATGCAAATCATCTCTGCATGGTATACTGTATCCCACACTGCAATGCTCTCGGTTTTATCTTCTTGATTTTAACATCTTTTCTTGACTCACAAAAATAGATTAAAATGCAAAATAGCTAACAACACACCAGTCTTGTTATTATTAGGCTATATTAAACTGAATACTATTTTGCATACTTTGTTAACTAAAAAAGCATTATGTATAGTGCACAGCACTGTAGCCTTTTCGATAAGAATAGAATAAGGAAGTGTATATAGTAGAAGAGACAGGATGAAAAGGAGAATGGAGTCACACTGAGGAGGATGTAAACACACACAGAGACAGTCTGCTTAACACACCGCCGTCACTGCAACCCCTGCCAGCCAACCAGGCCTCGCATGCACAGGACCTGTCGTCAGGGAGAAAAGCCCTGAGTGTGTGTGACTGCGTGTCTGTGTGTATGCATACTGATGATGGAAACACCTCAGTTATCCTGAAGGAGTCTTCCAGTGCCCCCCACACACACACTGAACAGAGCTGAGCGCTGATCAGCAGTGTCTGTTTATGAGACGTCGCTCAAGCTTATTTGGCATCTAATCTCTGATGTATTTACTGAACAAAATCAAGTCAGCAGACACTCCTGCACTGAAAATAAGTAAATAAATAACTTGCATGATTTACTTGATTAAATCCTCACATTTTTGGTACATCTTGGTACACAGTACACAATGACGGTAATATTCGAAAGATCGTTTTTGAGTATGAATGTGTCATTTTGAGTAGAAAATGAATTCCAGATGTGACAAATTGGCAAGTTACTAAACCCAACAACAAAAGCAAAGATTAAACAGTGTAAACTCAGCTGGAAAACAGCACAAAAAAATCAACCTGATTAATTATTCATGCCCCAGTGCATGATGGGAATTCACATGATTCACATCCTATCATTTCTGAAGGCGACCGCAAGGATCCTTTAATCACTTCAAACACTGTTTTGGACTCGGAATAAATGATTCACTTTCAGAATGTTTATAGGATTGCTAGAAGAATTTCTGTTCTAGAGAATCCTTTGAATTCCTTTGAATTATTTGACCAGAATTTCAGTTTATCCAGTAGGATCTTTGCAGATTCCTAGAAGATCCTTTTTTGATCCTTCTGGAATCAGTTCCCGTTTGAAATTCTACTAGAAATCGTTTATACGTCATTTAGAAGGATTTGACTTCATGCTGAGATCAAACGTTGCTTAGAGCACAGATGCTTCATGTAGACATGACATGACCACAGATAGAACGGAGCATTTCAGACTCTGACAGATTCTGACTGGTAAGTT
>NC_137130.1:35419801-35460506 GCF_949319135.1 Squalius cephalus
CATTTCAACATTTGTTAAAACATTATTCAAATCAAAAGTTGTATTTGTTAACACGTTAATGCACTGTTAACTAACATGAACAAACCATGAACTATATATATTTTTTTACTAACATTAACGAAGATTAATAAACGCTTTACAACATATATTGCTCATTGTCAGTTCATGTTAGCTAATCCATCAATAAACGCTAACAAATGAAACCTTTTTGCAAAGTGTTACTGGAAAAACAAATAGGCCTACAGTGCATTGACTATGACATTGATTGTGAATAAAGTGGAGTGCAAGGCCATGATGATCTGTTAGCCAGACTGACCCATGAACAGGATATTAACAGTATTGGCAACAATGCTTTATTTTAGAGAAAGATGTCAATGTGTAATTAAGAAAGCACACAGAAACAGTGATATTACAAGACTTTACTCAGTCAACTAACTAACTCATGTACTGTATGTCCAAGCGTCACGTGACATCAGAGCATTTGAGGCCACTATTTACCTCAGGTTATTTCAATATTCAGTGTTTGCGTTTGCCTATGTCAGCGAGCACGTGCGTGGAAAGTCTGAATCAACGTCTATCGGCCCAAAGAGAAAGGTTACTTACTTCATGGATCCCACACGTAAACACAAATACATATAGATATTCCTTCAGATTGTAATGTATAATGGCGCTGGGCCGTGGCAGATGTCATTGGCGCGCGTGGAGAGTAACTCAAGCGTTATGACTTCTCCTTCACAGCAGCCAGGCGGACATCTCCTTTCCTTCAGGACACCGACTCTTCACTAATGGAGATGGATTACTAATTTACACAATACCTCTCGACATAAATTATACTGTTTTGGTCCATTTTATTTAAAGTCAGTGGTGTGAATCACAACTGTGAAAATAATCTATTCAAACCGTATATGGAAAATGATGTAGTCAGTTTGTTAAAAAGGGGGACAGACAGTCCGACTGCAGGATATTTCAAGGTTTCAAGAGTGTGTGGACTCAACTTAGAGAAACCATCCTACAGTTGGATCTGTGATAAATACCGAAATGGCAGGAAATACATTTTTGCCAACTGATTCTGGGCTTTTTGACAGAAGTGTCATGCTCAGTAAAGCTGCATTTATTTGAAAAAAAAAAAAAAAAAAACGTAATATTGTGAAATGTTATTAGTTTAAAATAAGTGTTTTCTATGTGAATATATAAACTAATTTATTCCTGTGATCAAAGCTAAATTTTCAGCATCATTACTCCAGTCTTCAGTGTCACATGATCCTTCAAAAATCATTGTTATATGATGACTTGATGCTCAAGAAACATTTATGATTATAATTAATGTTGAAAACATTGTGCTGCTTCATATTTTTGTGGAAACTGGGATACATTTTTATAAGGATAATGAATAGGAAGTTCAAAAGAACAGCATTTTTTTTTTTTTTTTTGCAAAAATGCAAAAGTCTTTACTGTCACTTTTTCCAGTTTAATGCATCCTTGCTCAATAAAAGTATTATTTTATTAAATATAAGCAACTCAAATAAATAGTACTGACCCCATATCTCTGAACGGAATGTTGTCTGAAGAATTTGATTTTTACATTCACATATGACAACTCTTAGTTTACCATGTCAACAACAAGGGATTATAAAAAGGTCACACAATCTAAAACCCTGGCTCATCACGCTTCATGGGATTTTATGAGTGCAACCGTTCCATGGTTACCAGTGGAAAGAACGGGAGATAACTGAATGGGATTTGATGGAAAATGAAGGATCGTTACTCAGAAACACACAACCTGCTGATGCTAATGAATGAGGATGTGAGTCAGTGCTATGTAAATCTCCTCTGGAGCTTTACGCATGTACAGCAATTAAAACAAGTCCGTAAATGTGAAGAGGGGCCGCCGCGGGACCCCTGAGGCCTGCGTTCCTCTCGAAACACATCAGCGTGATTGAGACTGACCTGGAGGACTGCGGGTCTTCAAGTCAGCTGTCACTCGAGATATTACACACAGAAGCCCTGCTTTATCAAGGTCATGTGCTATGAGCACAAAAACACAATGCACTTCTAATAATAATTCTCAAAATATGCAGCGCTGTCCAGACTAGGGGACACGGTAATGTTCCTTTCTTTTTCATCTAAGGATCAGTGAAAGGAGGTGGTTTCAGGACATAATAAGAAACATATTTTTATACCAACCAAATATTACTATACATGTTGTTTCTTGTTATGTATATATATATGAAGACTTCAGATGCAAAAGCCTCTAAATGCCATCTGAAATTTTCTTCTAAAATGATCATTTTTATCAAGCTTGTATATTTAGGTTCAGTAATTTCACTTAAATAACAAATAATAGGTAATTTTCATTGTCATTAAAGTGAAATAACTGAACATAAACATACAAGCTTGATAAAAATTATCATTTTAGAAGAAAATTTCAGATGGCATTTAGAGGATTTTGCATCTGAACTCTTCATATATATATATATATATATAGTAATATTCGGTATGATAATATATGTTTATAAACATAAATATATGTTTATAAAATAGATAAACATACATATATACACACATATATCTATATATATATCCATATTTCTATATATATATATATATATATATATTTGGGTAACAGGGTTTAATGGTTTATCTTTAATTTAGTCAACACAATTTGTGTAAAAATTTAGGAAGTGAAATGAAATTATTTACTTGTCGTTCCATCACGATGCAGAAACGCTCCATGATGATGTCACAATATTATGGAACGTTCCATATTTTAAAGACAATTTTCAAATATAATTGAACAAATAAGGACTAACGTTATTTCAAGTTAAATTTAGTATCGGTGCATCTCTAACTTTAATGGATCTTTTTTAATTTTATGAATTAAATGACTCAGAGCACAGTACTAAAAGTACATTTTAATAAATTAACTTATTCATGCTCAAATCAAATACAAAAAACACAGAACCCAAAACATCAACCAGTCATGTTGAGAGTGTAAGAAGGTTTTCTAAAGGCAAGTCTAGATCAAGGATAATGAAATGTTCTTCCTGAACGTGTGTGTCTACAGCAGAAATCTCTGTGTTGGACTCTCGTGTAGAGGTCTGGCATGTGAAGGCAGAACACAGTCAGATCCACCTGACGGAAGGAGTAAAAAAACAACCAAAAAATAAAAACAAATCACAGATTTTTGAAAAATCACTGGTGACACTTTACCTGCAGAGCCATACATATGTCATAGAAGACACACATTCATAGCATACGCATACGGGAATCACAAACCTCTCATAGTCCAGCAGAAAGAGCAATATGAACGATGACTGAGGATTGTCGGAAGAGTTTATGTATCAAATGAAGGGATTATTACGCCTGAACAACGTCACCGTCTTCAGGGCTCTTCAGATAAAGTGTCTCCAAAACTGACAATATCAAATTCACAATGTTTTACAAAAACAAAACAAAAACGGCCGTTTGTAACCGAAGCGCGATCTGTCGGACTGGAGCGGCAGACGAGACGACCATCCCATAATAATGCTGAAGTAGGCCACGCCCACTGTGCGGAGCTCCGCCCCTTCAGCTTCAGCGACCCCCGACAAAAATGGGGAGGAAGACATGCAAGATACAGGAGCGTCACCCATCAGACGGGGGAAGGAACGGTGAGAACTGCTCCAAAAAATACTGTAATACAAGAGTCCTTCATATTCAAGTCCAGACAAAAACACAACAGTGCCGTGGTGCGTTCACGCAACGCCAGTGCCGCTAAAAGAGGATGTCTTCGTTCTTGATGAGTAGCTCCACCACCTGCCTCTGGTAGCGGATGTCGTTCAGAGCCGTCATGGCGTCCAGGTCGGGCGCCCGCATCAGAGTCGGCCCGAACACGATCCCGAGGTTCTCAGCGTTCATCAGGTTATCCTTCTCGTTCTGAGTTACCCTGCACACACACACACAATATGTGAGACAACCCATCTTAAAATGCACATACTCTACCGGTCATGCATTTAGACCCTGTTTAAATTACACCTGGTATTAAGATGCGTTTTGGTCGATCGGATCACAAGTGGACGACACTAAATACAGTGTCCACTTTCGACCAGTATCAGAGGTGGTTGAAAACACTTTAGACCGAATTACTTTCGTAGTGTAAGCGCTCATGTGATCGAATGTGTTCAAACAGCCACAAAAGACCATCTACTGACCTCATGAGTAACAATAATAATAAGTAGCTCTTCGTTTACTGACATTATGAGTAACATTATGGGAAGAGCTCTAGCCAGACTGGATTTAAACTCTGTCGGCTGAAGAGGAAAAATGTACCAAGCACAATGTTCTCACCATTCCTGATTTCTAACACACACTCACAGCGTTCGGCTGGTCTTGAGCAGAAACTAAAGCTGATGCTATTTATGTTTTTCCGTCATCTTCATGTGCGTTCATATGTAAATTACACAAGCTTATTTTGTCCATTAGATGGAAAGATCTGGAAAAACCCATACATTTACCCTCCCATAGACCCTACCCTTGAAGAAATCAGGACAGAAGTGGTTGAAAGTGGACAAAAGAGACGGATTAAAACACCAGGTGTAAACGGGAATGAGTCTCCCTCGTCCACTTGTGCTCCGATCCACCAAAACACATCATAATACCAGGTGTCCAAGGACAAAAGAAACTCCTACAGATGATTGATTTCCTTTGACTTTATTATAGTTCCTCACCTTTTTAGATGTGCCATTAGATAGCGCAGTGTTTCGCAGTGAGCCGGAGGCAGCAGCTTCAGCGCTTCATGAAGAGCCTCCAGACGCTCGTCTGGGTCTGTCAGCTCTGACACAAACAAGCAAACGCGTCAAAAACCCGCAACACTATCTGAGGCATGACAACACAACTCAACACGGGATATGTCACATTATATGAGCTGCTGTATTTTCTGTTCATTGTATTTGTGGTCTGCAATTGTTTCAATCCTGTTAACCAAAAATTTGGGGCGATTTTAAAGTGTAAAACCCTGATGTCTGCGATTACTTTCAAGGAATAGACATGAAAAGTGCATAAATAAATACAAAAATTGGTAACACTTTGCAATAAGGTTCATTAGTTAACATTAGTTAATGTATTAACGAACATGAACTAACAATGCGCAATACATTTGGGTTACACTTTATTTTAAGGTGTCATTGTTACAGTGTAATTATATATTTAAGTACTGAGTAATATTAGTTAACTACATGTACTTACTATAGGATTAGGGTTTGGTTGAGGGTTAGTTGCATGTAAATATGCATAACTTACTGTTATTACTATGGTAAGTACATGTAACAAGGACACTGTAAATAAAGTGCTACCTACATTTGTTACAGCATTTATTAATCTTTGTTAATACAAATCCAGCTGTTCATTGTTTGTTCATGTTAGTTCATTAACTAATGTCAACAAATACAACCTTTGATTTTAATAATGTATTAGTAAATGTTGAAATGAATATTAACTAAGATTAGTAAATGCTGTAGGAGTATTGCTCATTCTTAGTTCATGTTAACTAAGGCAGTTAGCTAATGTTAACTAATGAACCACGTTATTGTAAAGTGTTGCAGGTTTTGAGTATGCAGGACAGACACATCCACTGATAGAGAGATCCGGCGTGCGACTCACTGGCGGCCTCGATGAAGCGCGGGTACGCGTCGTACGTGATGACGGGGATCGGAAGGTCCCTGAAGTACAGTTTAAGAGCACCTGTGATGATGTTGATGTCTTCATAGATGTTGACGGAGATGTCTGCTTTCTCTCCATCTGAACACATTGAACACAGACACGTTTAGCTAACGTTTCCTTATTCTGAGGTTGTGAGGATTCTTGTGCAGTGTGACGCTGCCAGTAATTTAGTGTTAAGATGCCACTAAAATAACAGATAATGCTTTCTATGTGAATATATGTTGAAATGTAATCATTTATTCCTGTGATCAAAGCTGAATTTCCAGCATCATTACTCCAGTCTTCAGTGTCACATGATCCTTCACAAATCACTCTAATATGATGATCTGATGCTCAAGAAACATTTGTGGTTATTATCAATATTGAAAACAGATTAATATTTGTTTGAAAAAAACATCCTACTGTAATTCAACTCATTTTTCATCAGAGGAATGAATGACATTTTAAATTATATTCAAATAGAAAATTGTAATAATACTCCACAATATCACAGTTTTACTGTATTTCTGATCAACTGAATGCAGCTTTGGTGAGCAGAAGAGACTTTTCCAAAACCATGAAGTATTCCAAACTTTTTTTATTTTTTTATTTTTTTTTATTTTAGATTAAGCTTTAGTAATTTTGTTATATGAATTTGTCATTTTTTATTAATTTTAATAAAAAATTAATTCGCCAGACGCGAACTAGACACGTGAATGAGGCGAATTCGCGTCTACCGCGCCGTGCTAAACGCCTCATTCGCGCCGCAAGACCTCCAGACGCGCGTAAACACGTCTTACCATTGACTTAACATTGAAATCACTCGTGCCAGACGCATATTCGCGTTTGGTGTGAACGCACCATTATACGTTTGCGTTTTTCATCTAATATTATAGTACATCTTATTTCAGCTTTATTTCAATTAACAAAAGGGAATTTTGATATGTTTAGTTTCAGTTAAAAGTAACAACTCTGATGGGTACTAAATAAAACAACAGGAATCACTGTACAAGTAATCACTAGAAGAATCCGAAAAGATCCTACTGGATAAACTGAAATTCCTACAGGATCTTTTATAGTCCTAGAAATAATGCAGCGGTGGAAACCTGTAGAGATCATATTGTTTGTTTCTCCCTAACGTGATCATATTCTCTCTCACTGTCCTTATGAAACAGTAATGCTTATGGATACGAACAGATGGGAGGAAATCCTCCCACAAATGTGCCACTTTAACATCTAAGCAGCTCAGAGTATTTCACATTACATAAACCCACAGCTCTATATGCAAGACAAAGGGTGACCTAAAAAAAGCTGCGGTGAGCATGTGCATGCCATTCGTCAGGATTACACACACAGATGTGTGTGTGTGGGCATGTGTGGGTCGTGACGGATCAGTCCTGTACACGATCAGGCGGAACGCCGCTCACCTCTGTCGAACGATAACTTCACATCTTCGATTAGGTCACTGAATCCAGAGATTCGATAGAGACCCTCAGACTTCAAACCTGAGACACAAAACGTGTGTTACAGTTCACATAATGCTCCATAAAAATGCAATAATGTCGTAACATTGGCAATGGGAATAGTTAACAGAAGTGTGTGTTCAGTATGTGATCACCTCGTGACTCGATCTCTCGTATGCACATGTCCACCACCATGGGCCGTTTGGTGTTGTGAGCCTTGACCAGCGTGGTGAGGTCACAGCTGTACACCTTCTTCACGTGCTTCAGGTCCGGCTTGCAGTCGTTTGGCACCATCTTAGAGCACTGCTTATGGACGTTCAACCCGCAGTCTGAGGAACACACACATTTATTCCATTACTCCTGCCTAAACAACACAAGGTCAATAAATCAGCAAATACAGCCATCAATCCAGCGTGCTGAAATGACTGAATAAGTGTGTGGTGTGTGCAGTTTCACGCCGATATTATTGATCCTGAAGTTGATATGCTGTAGTTAAATTAGAGCCAGAATGCTGAGCTTTCGTTCTGCTTAATTAGTGACCTCTCCTGACCCCTGATCAGTGATGTCAGCCGCTCTGATTGGCCGACGGGGGTTTCAACGGTGTCACCTTGGCCGACGACAGAACACGCCAGGACTACAAATGGTGCCTTATAAAATATGCATGAGCAATTTCAGGCCAATAACAGCTTCATAAGCCCCAAAAATAAATCTCTGAGAACCCGGAGGAGTGAAGTGTGTGTTATTCACATCAGAGGAGATAATTGAGGAGATAGTCAAGCCAAAAAAATGGAAATTCTCTCATTATTTATTCACCCTCATGTTGTTCCAAACCTTTATGACTATCTTTCTTTTGTGAAAAATATTTGAAGAATGTTGGTAACCAGTCAATTTTGGTGAATATTGATTTCCACAAAAGATATTCCTCAAAATATCTTCTTTATGTTCCACAAAGGAAAGAAAGTTATGCAGTCATGAGTAAATTAAAACAGAATTCAAAATTTTCATTTAAGTACAATATAGTACCAAATATTAAACCAAGGGTTATTTATATATTTAAGTACTGAGTAATATTAAGCAACAACATGTACTTACTATAGGGTTAGGGTAGGGTTAGGGTTTGGTTGAGGGCTACTGTTATTACTATAGTACATAAAGTGTTACCAAACCAAGAATAATAAAGCAAATAATAAAATAATGCTAATAATTAAAGGAAATAGAGTCCAGAAGAAATGCGAACTCAATTGTTTTACTGCAAAGATAAGGAAATGCTAAACTAAAAATCTGAATCCAAAACAACAAGCAAAATATGTAAATTGTTATAATTTATATCAAATGTGACAATTTATGCAAGAATATCTGTATGAACATTTACATAAGAATGATCAAATTTACATAAGAGCCGATAAAGTATAAGTTTATATAAATTTTTTTTTGCTCGTTTCACAAATGAGCCCGAATTTCAAAAATAACTCTTTTCTCAAACATTCCCTCCGTCTTCCATTGGTGGGACAAACCGATAGCTCCGCACCCCAACTCATGCTATTGGTTGAGCCAATGTTAGGTCAGGCCGCTCAAACAAACGTCCGGGAAATTAACTTGAGAAATTTTAACTAAAAAAAAGATATACATACTACTACTACTAATAATAATAAAATCACATATCAGCGTTGACTTGGTTCTTTTAAACAGCAAACACTAACCAACCCTTCAACTGCACCCATGCAACCAGTGCAGACAGACTCCAGGGCTCACACGCCATATGCAAATGTAGGCAAATTAGCTGATTAATATATAATGTGGCCTCCTAAATGGGCCAGCTGCTTCAAAGCAAGCACCAGAGAGACATGGATGAAGACAGAAAAAAGAGGAAGACTGAGAAAATAGAGACAAGAAGCAGCTGAAAGAGAGAGAGAGAGCTCAGGGCAGATGAGTTCAGTGTGAGAGACACTCAAAACAACGTGACCTGGAGGAGAAGAGAGAGAGAGAGAGAGAGAGAGAGAGAGAGAGAGAGAGAGAGAGAGGGAGAGGGAGAGGGAGAGGGAGAGAGAGAGTCCTGCGGGCGACACCAGACCTCATTTCTGCAACATGTGCAGCGCAAGTCTGTCATAGAGGCTACATACAATTATAATACGAACATGGCTCGTATGGTGAGACTTTTGTTTTTGTAATCAGGCTTTCAAAAGTAAAAAAAAAAAAAAAAAAAAAAAAAAAAATCGGATTTAGATTTATCGGCTAATATATCGGTTATCGGCTTTCAAAATATAGAATTATCAGTTATCGTATCGGCCAAAATTTTCATATCGGTGCATCCATTTTAAGGATGATGAAAAGCAAAAACCTATATTAAAATGCATGTGCCATGTTCTTATAAATATAATAATCATGTTAATTTCATCAAAAAAAAAAAGAGAAAAAGATTTAAAGACTGATGTGTACTGCACTTTTTTTCAATAAAGGTAAAAGCTTCTCTTTTCTTTTACAAACCATGACATTTTCAATCATGAGTATAAAGTTACGATGTCATAAAAGTCAAATTATGTGATATTTTCTAGAAAATTCAAACATTCTCTCTACGGCATTGTCTCCTGTTTTATGTTCTCCTGTCACATGATGACAAACGACACTGGCGATTGGTGGACAATTTTATTAAAAAAAATATATATATTATTTTAGAACTGCTTTTTTAAGAAACCATAACAAAAAATGATTATGCCAAACTACTAGTCTTTCATTATGATCAGAGTACGGTCACACCAAACAACTGAACGCATGGAAGAGGAAGAATTCAAGTCGTGTAAACAAGTCAGGATCATATAATCCCCAAAATATAATCTATAGCAGGCATCTGGATTCATCTTTTTTTAACCTCAAAACAATGTGGCAATAGATTTTCTCTTCTTCTTTCGACTCCTGGAATTAGAATGAAGTCTAATCTAAATCCATGCAAATACACACTTAAAAATAATGTTTGTTTTTGTGTGTGTGCAGCAAAGCCATATAGAAGAACCATTGCGGGTCCCTAAAAGAAGCTTTCAGTGCACAGATCCCATTATTTCTTAGCGTGAAGAATATTTTAAAGAGTGTATATGAATTATCCGCTGACACTCATTGTAAAGACTCTGCGGCGTGTGATTAAAAACGGCCCCTTGAGCGCCTCTGTCGTCGTGAGACTTCAGCCGTGCAGAACTGTAATTATTTTAGAGAAAGAAGAGCGAGGTTTATGATAAGCGGAGGAGACAGGCGCTGATAGAGGGCACGTCTCTAATGCGTGCAGTGTGTGAGCTGAGGTCAGTGTGTGAGCCCTTGTTCATCACAAACACACCTCTGCACGACCTTTACGCCATCGGGACAGATCAAATATAACAGATTTTCAGTGTAAGTGTTATTAGATTAAAAAAAAGGGGGTTTATTTGAAGCCAGAATTTAAAATGCATTATACTAATTGTTTAGCACCATAGCATCACTAATATAGTTTTAGTTCATATTTTGAATTCGATTTAAAAAAAAAAAAAGATTTTAGATAAAAGTTTTAGTAATGTAGTTGTTTGCTTGTAATTTTTTTCAAGTTAAAAAATAATAAAAATGTTTAGTTTATTGTTTTTGTCATTTAAAAAAAAAAAAAATGTAAGTACGTTTTAGCTAAAAATTGAAACTGAAATATATTTTTCAGCGGGGCTCATTTGCATATTCATAGAACCGCATATACTAAATGAGGCAAAGAGTGTAGTTACATTAAACCTATTTTTAAGGCATGAATATTTTTATTTGAGGAGAAAAAAAAACGTTTAAATATGTAATTTTGGTGATCAAAGATGAGTTTTAAGGGATACAATGGCTGACTACAGGGGGACTTTAAGGTTTTAGTTAATGATAACCTTGCAAAATGCATTATAATGCATTCACAATGTCTGCGAAAACACATAATAATCTACTGTAAATGATTCTGTTCCATCAAATTATTAGAAAATGAATGCACGCCCAAGGAGAAATTGCATCATCTGCACATTCATTTTCAATAATTCAATGGACCAGAGTCAATTACTTTGCTTAAGCCACAGTTACAATATAGAAATGCATTTTAATGCATTTATCTAATGGCATTTTCAGGTTTTATCATGTGAAAATGCAACTGGGGTTACAATCATTTATGAAAAATATATGCACATTATAAAGCATTCTGAACATAATGCATTAAGAGAACATGCATGACTTAAAGTCAGTTGTAACCCAGAGGTGTTATAAAGCAAATATCTTGGGCTTTATTCAGGTGTTTTCTCGTCTGTGAGAGTGTTCCAGTCTCCTGAAATTCACACACCGTGTGACCCAGTGCTGCTACGAGCGCTGAATTTCAATGTGTGCGTGTGTGTAAAGAGCTCTCAGCCCCTCTTCTCATTATAAAGACATGCCAGCTTTGTTTTCAGCCTCTGCCATGATGGCCTGGGCCGAGGGGGGTCTGTGTGTGTGTGTGTGTGTGTGTGTGTGCTCTCTATCCTCTCAAGAGGCAATGTGGCACAACATGCCCGGGCACTGGGGCTGGCAGACACCCAGCACACAGCTCCCAGTCTCACTCTCTCACACACACAAAGCAAAAGAAAGAAGAAAGCATGTCAGATCGCAATGCTGAATGCAAATCTCTACATCAAATGAGATTTCAATGCCCTAGTTTCTGGTGGCATCACAGAATATGAGAGAGAGAGAGAGAGAGAGAGAGAGAGAGAGAGAGAGAGAGAGAGAGATGAGAAAACGAGGTGGATGCAAGTAGCGTAAAAAAGGTCTCAGAATAAGGGATTTTGAACACAAGCTGCTTTCAAAAAATAGTTTCATGCATTATTCATCAAGTCAGTTCATGAAAACACATGTGTCACTCACATTATCGTATAAATAAATCATTAAAACATACACAACCGACCAACCACAATATCATTCCTTTAAAGAACAAAACTGAATTCAACAGAGATAATGTGCATGTCTCCTAATGTGTATTTAAAAACATCCTTTTTTGCACCGAAAATACAATTAACGGACATTTTCTTTTAAAATCATGTCTTTTGTAGTAAAGAATAACATATATAAATAGTCTTCTTTCATCATGATCTGTTTCTTGCAGATGTAGGCCAGGCTATGTTCACTCCGTCCACACGCTAATCAGCATTCACATACTCCTCATCCAGAGTGAACACGCTGACCTATATGAGCTACACACACACACACACACACACACACACTCACGCGCACTCACATTATTTTGCTTGCTTTTAAAGTAATGCCATATATGCGTAAATATAAAAATACTTGAACGCTGTATGAGTGGAAAGTACCTAAAATACTTAGTGACATAGATGTAGGGTATAAACCTCCGCATTTGACTTCCTTTGTTTATTATGGTGTGAAAAAAGTGTGAAACTTAAGTTAATAAACTGTTTGTAACCAACAACAAAGGTCAATGAAGAGAACGTGTGTAAACCACAAGCGGAGGTAAAGTAATGAGGGCTACAGTGACGAAGCGCTAGAAGACGACAACAGCGTACACAACAGGTCATGGACCAAATGGAGTTGTAATTCCTCAAAAAGACTGAGGAGTGAAGCTCCTTTATAGTTCTTTATAGTGGAAACAGATTTAGATTATTAACTCTTTCCGTGCCACTGACGGAATTATCCGGCTCTCCGTGTTTTCACTGTTATACGGTAGGGGGCGCTATTACACATCTTCTGAAAGAGAACTGAATCTCCTGATCAAAACACAGGCAAAGACGACGCAGAAACAAATGATAAAGGCATTGCTTATACACATTGCATTTTTTATTTTATTTTTAAAGAAAAGAGAAAAAAAAACCTGATTTTTACAGAGGCAGCCGTCCACGTCTAAAAATCACTATTGTACTTGAATGTTTAATAACTTTTGAACCGCTATTCCAATCGGTGTGCTTTAAAAAGTTTCGAAAAGAGGAGATTCATCGTGTGTATGGTCTCATGGTGTCGTGTTTGTCCGAGTCGGACATTCAGAGGCTCTGTAGTGAATGTGATTGCTTCATCAAGTTTTGATCAGCATTGATTCGTCAAAGAAACCCATGCAGTTTGTTCCTCTGAGCCAATCAGAAATGATTATTGATGCTAAGTCCCGCCCCCATGCCCAGATTGGTTGAAACTATCATCTACTCAACCAATAAACATAGGTTTTGTTTCACAAGACAATTTTCACAATTGTTGTCTCTACTTACTGCTGCACTATTTGTTTGGCGTTTATGTTTATATTGAATATTATTTATATACATATATATACACATTTATATAAATATGCTGTATTTTTGTAATTCCGCTAGGTGGCGCTAGTGTCAGAGAAACTACATGTTTCTCTTTAAACGGTACGGTGCATCATAACAACAGAGCGTAAACCAATGAGAACGCAGGACAGTGATGACAACACATAACAACAGAGCTTAAACCAATGAGAACGCAGGACAGTGATGACGACACATAACAACAGAGCTTAAACCAATGAGAACGCAGGACAGTGATGACAACACATAACAACAGAGCTTAAACCAATGAGAACGCAGGACAGTGATGACGACACATAACAACAGAGCTTAAACCAATGAGAACGCAGGACAGTGATGACGACACATAACAACAGAGCTTAAACCAATGAGAACGCAGGACAGTGATGACGACACATAACAACAGAGCTTAAACCAATGAGAACGCAGGACAGTGATGACAACACATAACAACAGAGCTTAAACCAATGAGAACGCAGGACAGTGATGACGACACATAACAACAGAGCTTAAACCAATGAGAACGCAGGACAGTGATGACGACACATAACAACAGAGCTTAAACCAATGAGAACGCAGGACAGTGATGACGACACATAACAACAGAGCTTAAACCAATCAGAACGCAGGACAGTGATGATGACACATAACAACAGAGCGTAAACCAATCAGAACGCAGGACAGTGATGATGACACATAACAACAGAGCGTAAACCAATCAGAACGCAGGACAGTGATGATGACACATAACAACAGAGCGTAAACCAATCAGAACGCAGGACAGTGATGACGACACATAACAACAGAGCGTAAACCAATCAGAACGCAGGACAGTGATGATGACACATAACAACAGAGCGTACACGGCAAACCTGCTGCAGATCCGCTTACCCGGAACTATCAGTGAGTGACAGATTTGAAGAAAATACCGTCGTTTGGCACATAAATAAATGTCAGAAAGTTACATACGTATAAATGACAACATTGTATCGTGTAAGCTTTATGGTACACCTCAAACAAGGGAATGTATAGTAATTTATAATGTTAATGTTAATTAGCAAATCCACGAATGGCTTGGGCATGCAGAGCATTCGCAGCTTATATGGAGCGCACGCAAGTAGCTTTTGCTTCAGTGTTCTGTTATAATATACTAGAAACAGTGTTCTGTTTCTATTTACTTCCTGAACTTTTTCGGACATTCACTGAAAAGCGCCTATAATAATAATGTTGTAATAAATGGCCATAACATGCTTATGGATTGGGATAAAATTTCATCTGGAAATCTAGAACATCCAGGTATAACTTTCTAAAGGGAAAAATCCAAACTTCAGGAGCTTCTGTTTGAGTTCACAGTATAAATAAAATACAAATAAAAATAAAAAAACTCAAAAATTTTAAATCTGGTAAATTCATCCATTCTCAGACAAAATAAATGTTAAAATAGGGACTTTAAATGAGATAGTTTGACACTTTAAAGGGATAGTTCACCCAAAAATGAAAATTCTGTCATAATTTACTCTCCCTCAAGTTGTTCCAAACCTGTATGATTTCCTTTCTTCTGCTGAACACAAAAGAAGATATTTTAAAGAAGGTTGGTAATTAAACAGTTGCTGGTCCCCATTGACATCCATAGTATTTTTTTTTTCCTACTATGGAAGTCAATAGGGTCCATCAGTCGTTTGGTTACCGACTTTCTTCAAAATATCTTCTTTTGTGTTCAGCAGAAGAAAGGAAATCATACAGGTTTGGAACAACTTGAGGGAGAGTAAATTATGACAGAATTTTCATTTTTGGGTGAACCATCCCTTTAAGTTCTCCTGTTTAAAATGATATATGGGCATATATATATATATGAATGTATGTAAATATACAATGCATATTATAAAATATAATAAAATGAAACTATAGTAATAACTACGTCATAGCATAATAACTATGTAAAAGCTATGGTAATAGGTGAAAAACCTGATTCCCAGGGTGAAGTTTGCATCGGGTGTGTGTGTGTGTGTATTTACCTGCACATTTGACTCCCTGAGCGATGAGTCCCCACATGAAGTTGGCGCAGTACTCGCACCAGTGTGGCCCTCTGAAGGTGTGCACCTGCGGGACAAACACACGACACGTGAACACACTCCTGCTCCCGTGAGCCGCTCACACCTGCTAATAAAGATGAATGCGTGAGTCAAAGCTGATTCTGATTAATCCAATCTCAATTAATCAGAGAGAGAGAGGAAAGCCCTGCTCTCTCGCTCGCTCTCTCCAGGTTACAGCTCGTCCAATCAGACGCGTGCACACGCTCGTACGGGACACACCAGCAACACCACGACCGTCTTACAGTAGATGATGAAATCAGTGTACATCAAACCGACATCAACCCGAGAAGTGCCCTAATTACATATAAAAGAGGCCTGAGGAAGATAAATGATTTAATATTTACAGAGCTGTGGGGATTTGAGCGGTTTATGGAAAAGAGGACAAAGAAAGGCATGTGGTTTACATGATTATCCAAAGAAAGCCTTGTTTCTTATTCTTAACTGTAGAACTGAGTGTCGTCTCTGGTTTCAGTTTACCTAAAACACTGATGTGCTATAGTTTCATGTTCCTTTTATTACTCTCTACTCTTTCTCTTTCTTCTATATATTTCTTATACAGTCAAACCAAAAATTATTCAGACACCACATATCATTTTTGATCTTTTTTTACTAGTGGGTGCAGGACACTATAGTTCATTTATGTAAGTGAGGATAGCAAAATAAAGTAAACTGCGACATATTATACCCAACAATTATTCACACAGTGACTACCAGTCAAATTGATCAAAATTTGGGAGCAAAAATTATTCAGACACTTTGACCAGAGTGTTTTTTCTTTAATTGCTAATGGACTTTTTTACACACAGACTGAACAAAATGAAGCATCGCTTGGTGATTGGTTGACCTAAATTGGTGTTATCTAATTGTGTAGTTAAATTTAACAGCTGACAGATATTCAACCTAGTTCATTTGTGAGACAGTCTAACAGAAAGATGGACGAAATATCAACTGATTTCATAACTCTGAGTTCTTCTCATATGTTATTAATAGTGAATGAACTGTGATAATATGAGGTGTCTGAATGCATTGTGGTTTGACTGTATATACATACACCCTTATAGCAGGGTTTATTTACTGTAATGCAATGCTTAGTGTGAAATGATCTCCATGTTTCTAACAAATATAACTTCTTATTAACCGTCCTGCTGATGAAACCAGCCACCATCCAGTATCTGAGCATCTAGAACGGGGGATAGCCATGCGGCAAACAGGAAAAGAGCAGGCGTGAGGGAAAGAAAGCAGCAGAAAGAGCTGTGTGTGGAGTCAGCAGTCTGTGAGGTTGAGGACATGAGGGGGGTTCTGGGACGGGACGGCAGGACTTGCTCATGATACAAGCCAAATGAGGAAACACTGCTATGTGTTTACCATCCCTCTATCAGTTCCTAATCTCTCCATCTGTCACCCCCGCGCTCCCTTTCCTCTCCAACACAAACAGAAGATGCATTTATTCCATTTGTTTTTTTCCGAACCTCTGGCCTTAAACAGACTCGCGGTTAACTCCTCCAACGTCTCCTGAAACCTGCACCGCTGCCACGGCAACAGCTCTCCCCTCGGGACGCGTTTAAATCACATTTGCATAACATCCTACGACACATTTGCTTAAAAAATGACATAAGATTGCCAAAACATTTAAATGAATCATGGTCAAATTGAGACCGAATCGAGACCATTTTGAAAGAATGCAAAAAAATGTTGATACACCACAAATAATAATATTATCAACATTATTTACCAAAAATATTATTTTCTTATCTCATTAGCAAATAGCTTTTGTTCTTGTTTTAGGCAAAAATTTAACTAAATTAAGCAAGCTTCATGTATGAAACAAGAAAGAAAATTACAAAAATAAACTTCAAATTCTTAAAAATGTTGTGGTATTACTTTTTAAAGACTTTTATAATGTCACAAAGACTTCAAATGTACAAAACATTTCAATTAATCAGAAAAATGGAGACCATTTTGAAAGAACGCACAACAATGTTGAAGCACCACAAATGATAATATTACCAATATTATTTACAAACATATTTTCTTATCCCATTTAATTCAAGTGAGCTTTATGCATAAAATAAGAAACACATTTTTTTTCTTTTATAATGTCACAATGACACAACATTTACAAAACATTTCAATGAATCAGAAAAGAATGGACCATTTTGATGGAATATAAAACAATGTTGATACACAACATATAATAATATTATTTATTGGTAATACACCAAAAACATTTCCACGTTCATTTTGTTTCTCATCCCATTAGCAAATAGTTTTTGTTCTTGTTTTAAGCACAAATCAAACTCAAAGAAGTGAGCTTTATGCATAAAACAACATGAAGAAAATCCAATCAAGTAACAAAAATAAACTTTAAATTCCATTTCCCCCCTAAAAATTCTGTCAAAACCCCCTTTCTAATAACGTCTTCATGCCAACATCATCTCTAGCAAAATGATCCAATGAAAGCAGGCCATGAGGCTTAGCGGGTCCTTACCTTGAAGTTGTGGACTTTCTCGTACTTGGGCGCGCGTTCACTCTCCTTCAGCGTGGCTCGCCGGACCAGCGACGTGAGCTGCGAATAAGCAAACAGTTTGAGAGGTTGCCAGAGCGTGGCGGGAGGTTTCTGAGGACTCATCTTCATCCCCAGAGCCGCCGCCACCATGCCCTGCTCCTTCCCCTCGGCCTTGGCCTTGTGCACCAGCGACTTCTCCTGCTTACGGACAACATAGGACTCGCGGGACGGCATCTCACACTCCACCCCACGCCAAACACACCGACCGAATAAACTCTGCACAACTCCGAGGTCTTCTAACAGACTCTACTACATCTTCTGCCAGAGATCTGATGCCGGAAAAAATCTATTCAATCGCCAATATGACCATCCAATTAGTCCAAATAGAGTTTCTTCAACGGATGTATGAAGCCCTGAGTGTGTGTGTGTGTGTGTGCTTCTCCCTGGGCATCTATATGCAGATGAGATGAGTTGTTGAGTTAATCCTGTCCTGCCTGCGAGCTGAAGATATCCTCACTGGAGCGCTGCCTCAAAGAGAGAGAGAGGGGGCGAGAGGGGGAGGACCCAAACACAGTCGCACCGAATTACACAGCTCAAATCAGCCAATCCCAGCAGAGCTTTATCAGTGAGCTCACCCCACCTTACAGCAACCAACCCCCCAATCACTGCATGAGTGGGCTGAGAGAGAGAGAGAGAGAGAGAGAGAGAGAGAGAGAGAGAGAGAGAGAGAGAGAGAGAGAGAGAGAGAGAGAGAGAGAGAGAGAGAGAGAGAGAGAGATAGGACTGTAATGAGAGGTGAATGAGTCACGGATGAGCTCTGAGCTCATTCTCCTCTAATAAAAGCACACGGATGTACCATAAACACAACCCACACTATGCACTAGGGATGCACGATTTGGGCAAAACCAAAAAAAATCCAATTGCGATACAAAAAAATCCAGGTTTGCTGTGCTTGTTTGTACAGCTGCAAAATGTTGTGGTTGTACATCAATATAAAATAATAAAAATAATGATTATTATACTAAATGAAGATACTATTAAAATATTTCACCGTAAAACCCCCCAAAAAACGATTATTTCAGAAAAAATATTGTTATAACTGTAAAATTGCATTACTAATATTTATAGATGTCTATTATAAATTTTCAAATGATCAACCATTAACCATAATAATTATAATATGATATAAGAAATATGACTTAATACAATCAAGATTTTAAGAAAAAAGATTTATTTCCATTCTTAATTTTAAAACGTTAAACAATCAAACTTTTATTTTGATGGCAAAATGCAGGGAGCCCTGCTTAAAGTTTCCCTTTTTTTGGACCGGAAGCTGTTAAATGCACTTTCTAAGTGACTCTTGAAATGTGTGTTGTTGATGCAGTGATGGAGTTTGTGTGAAGGTGAACCTGCAAACATCACATCACAGCCTTTGCCGTTCGATGATTACCACTGGCCCTCTGGAATACTTGACTGTGATTGGTCAATTCTGTCATCAAATGTGTTTTTTTTCTATAGTGATGCTGAACTGACCAACCGATGTCCAAACTACATCTTAGACGTGCTAGTTTCATATCTCTTGTATCATGCCAGTGATTTCAAATCAATATTTCATGTCACATTTACTCTTCAATGAAATGGATTTGTCATAAAACATTAATAAAACACCAGAAAAACATTTAAACCCAATTGTTGGAGTGAATTTCCTTATTGGACACTGGGATACATCAGGTGTACTGTGTGTAATTAAATCTACGTCCTGTTTTACAAACGAGCACGAGTCTTTCCTCTCAATCACACACAACACGTGTGATTCTCCAATCCGCCTTCATAAATCACACTGACAGCATCAGACAAACGATCCCAAAAAGATCAGCCAGAGATTATGTCTGAACAGTCTGTGTTTATGTGCTATTATTATTCTGTATATTAGTGACACGCTGATATATCGGCCAGGAAGATTCTTCGGCTGATAACTGCCTGATGTTTTGAGAGGCATCGGTCAACAACTGCGTTTCTGAGGTTCATTTTAAGGAAATCTTGTGTAAAATAAGCTCAGTTCATTTTAACAATTGTATGTGTAGAAATCTATTTCTTTTATTAATTAACCATGGCGCATGTGTGAAGATCTTCAAATCTGAACTCTTTAATCTGTAGTTTAGTGAAGTGAATTTTAACGATATCAAATGCACTCTTCCTCAATCTTCCTCTCTCATCTCAGCTGGATTCTCTTCTCAAAGCAGTGTGTTGGATCCAGACACACACACACACGCTTCTCTTTGATCAATAGAGGACTGGATTCTCCCCAGCACAGAGAGTAAAGTGCCCAAACGTAGAGAGACCTCCCGCCTCTGGCTTCCAGATCAATAAGCCAAACGGAGGCAGAGAATATGAAACCGCTGGAGCAAAGATGAAACGCTCCGCGTCAGAGTGTCCCATCTCTCCGCAGACCTCAAGGACCTTCACACACACGACTGTTACCTGCGCCAGGTGTGTGTTCACATGGCATCACGGGTCATTTCACACGCACACGCCGCTTCGAGGACCGTATGGACAGTGTGTCTGGCAGGAACTGGGCTTTCTGTCCGATCTCTAATTGACAAGATTGATTTTTCTGCTTTCTCAAAAGTGTCTGGAGCAAAACGGCGGTCATAAATGGGCGGAGGCGAAGAATGGCTAATTCAAGGCCATTTCCTTTCCTTCTCCCAAAACCACACAAGAGAAAATCCATCCGTCTGCACGATCCCTCATTCAGTCTGACACACAACACAACACCTGATGGGTCTGCCATTATCTCAGCCAGAGAGAGAGAGAGACTAACACAATTTGTTCACGTCATATGCTGATCTGATGTTGCAGCTTTATCACTGTTAAAGGTGATGTAATTATTTCATTAAAGAGGACCTATTATGCTTTTTTGCATGTTCATCTTTCTATAGTGTGTAATGTTGCTGTTTGAGCCTGAAAAAGCTCTGCAAAGTTACAAAGGCAGTTCTTCTCTATATCAGTGTCAGTGTTTCTGAACTCCCTGAAACGCCTCCATTGCAGTCTTGAGTTTTCTTCCAGGGATGAACGCGTCACAATATTCCTCATAACTCTGCCCGAGGTATACGCAAAGAAGGGGTTAGGCCCGGTTGAGCTGCATTAGTAGTGTGATTTTGCCTTGTCCAAGAGATGCTGTTTCGTCCACCCTGAATCTAAACCCTCTTTTTTCCGCTTTCCTAATGCCGACTAACTTAGCACTATTCACACTATCTTTAACTCTATTTCTCAGCAGTGCAACTGCAGCCTTTTTGTTGTGCTTTAATTATTTTCCTAACAACTCCTATCGTAACATGGCAGTTTGATGCAGGTCGGATGTTTTTCGGCAACACTTGATCCATTAATACTAACACTTTCTCTTCTATTCTATATCTATTATCTAAATAAAAAATTAAAATTAAAAAAAGTACACGTACTGCGTTAGATTAAACTGGGAAGGGTCACAGCACTTGCATACTGTTGTCCGATTGTTAGTTGAACTGCTTCTATCGTTATCATTTGTAAGTCGCTTTGGATAAAAGGCGTTCTTCTTGACCGATACGGCATCCGATCAGGACGTTTCCGAAGCTGGTCCTCACCGGTTATGGTAAGGGGCGTTACATTTCTGACACACGCTCTAAGCGGTGGACCAATCACAACCGGCTGGAGCCGACTGACCAATCAGAGCTGACTGCGCTTTTTGGAAGGCGGGCTTTAAAGAAACCAAAACTAAAACTGAGCATTCAGACAGAGGGTGAAATCAGGTGCTGCAACAATGCAAATTATGAGAAAAATAATGAGGTTTTTTTTTCATTAATGTAAAGGTATTCTAGTAGACCCCATAAACAAAATTATGAGCCTGTAAATGAGCATAATAGGACCCCTTTAAAATACTTTTCACGTAATTCCACATTGCTCAGCTTATCAGAGGCTTTAAATTGGTTTTGACAACCAATGGGTTGTGAGTCAATTCGACCAACCAAAACAAACAAACCTGTTTATTATATATATATATATATATATATATATATATATATATATATATATATATATATATATATATTCAGTCCTGTTTGATGCCATTAATGGTGAAGATTCAATTACACTTTTAAACTCAAGATTACTTTCCAACAAAATTTTAAAGCAATATTCCCGGTTAAAGGTAGGGTAGGCAATTTCGGAGATGCTAGTAATAGCGAGCTAGCTTTAAAAGCATTAGATCCCACCCTCCCTTCAGAGCGTCTCTAAAGCCACGCCTCCTTCAAAACACATGAATGATCACAGCAGATTTTTACCTCATGTCTCAAAGCACATAACATTAAAATAATAATGAACGCAAACAACTTGAAGAGCTCTAGTTGTACCACCAGAAATGCATAAATACGAGTCTGAGGACGTGAACCGCTCTGGGCAGAACTTCACGGGTTGCAATCTTGTAAAAACGGTTATGACATGGCGTGAACGCATAAGCTCGATGTTTTGGTTCAGGATGAACTGTTAAAGGCGGCGCTCGGTGACTGACGTCTGTCTACGACGTGGAGGTGTGGAAATACATATGTTGGCAGTCAGGTAGGACATCGTATCATTACATTCGGACCGAATGCAATGCTTGGATGAATATTTTTCTGATCCAGAGATTTACACAGAAGATATATGTACATGTTTTAATATTTAGACCACTTCTATTATTGATTGCTGTCAGGATGTGAAGAGAGTTTCATCCAGTATAACAAAAAGTGTTTATAAAACAAATTGCCTACCCTACCTTTAAATACAGCTCCATAAACATCTGGACATGCTGTTTTCATAATAAATAATTATGACTCATCCCTGAGTTTGTAGAACACTAAAAATCAAAAATCACATTTACAGTATCACACTTCGGGCAAGACATTACCGAGGATTTAAAAGCAGTGATTTCCAGCACACCTCTTTTCTGAAGCACTTACATCAATTATTCAGTAAAATGACTTATTACCCTAGTTGTAAAGCAATCTAAATCATTAGTTGTTTTGTTTCAGGAGCCATTGACATCAACTGATGACCCAACACAATACTAAATTACTTTAATGTAGCAAAAATGTTTTGAAAATGAAACTTTGAAAAGTAGTAAAATTACCATGAACTGTATAGGCACAAAACCTGCTATACCGGCCCATGTTGGCATGTGATTCATTTCGACACTTCTACCAAATTGCAATGCATTTAAACAACAAAAAAAGCAGAGTTTGAGTTTGATTGGATGTACAAACGATCTCTGACAATCTTTTTAAAATTTTAATAAGTTGAAAAGTCTATACGGTAATTTTACTATTCTACCCACACATCTATTCATGGTGAAAATCACAGCTGAAGTCGACGCTTAAACTGTTAATATCTGACTAAAATATCCGAGATATTGTTAAAAAACTTCTTCTAAAGTATCTGCAGAGCAGAAGGTGCTACACACGATCAGACAACACATTTTACTCTTTTACTCCATCAATAAATGCTCTTATAGGATTGGACAGGACGTTTTAAGTTCTGAAATTTAGAGTGATTTATAGTACAATGAACTCTTTAATCTCAAAAGAGCTGGAAAAATTTGCATCGCCATGAAATGTCTCCTTTCATATCACCCACTTCTTATAAACACAAGCCTCATTTTAGCAAACCACGCAAAAAAAAAACTGGAATGAAAATGTTCTGGTTATGTAAAATGTTAAAAGCGCTGTTGAGTTTGCATAATAACCGTCAGCTAACCTCATTTCCCCTTCATCCCTTCATCTTCTTCACTCTCTCATACACTCACATACAGATGAAGTCAGTGACATCAACATCATGATTTCATCGGCTTACAATCATTGAAATAGCTTAATTCCATCATTCAGTGCCCTGAAATACACAGTTAAGTTTGAGAAAGTCTCTTCTCTGCACTGCAGTGGTGTGGGTGGTTATGTTATATAACGTTATATAAGGACAGAGTGATGCATAATCAACAGCGCAGGCGATAAAACGCTCAAAGCACCATATATGATGAATGATCACACACACCGGAACTGGGAGGCAAGGTTTACCACGCACATCACCGTCCTCTCAATGCTCTTACATGCAAAAAACTAGAGATCCAACAATTTAACTATACATGTCAGAGACGGTTCATATTACATCATACTATTACTCATAATCTCTGAACAAACAAGGTATCAGAAGAATATTTTGGTTTCAATACAAGTTACAATCAGTCACCAGCATTTGTGGCATAATGTTGATAACTACAAAAAGATATCTAAAGTTAAGAAGTGAATAGGGCCAGTTTTTGCGGTTTTAAAAGCAGAAACGTGAACGGTATCATTGTAAAGTGCATCCATAAAAAGGACACGGGAAACAGAGATGCAATCAAACTTAAACTTATAACAAAAAACGTGTGTAATATTGGGCAAAAAGAAAGGTAAAAAAACACTAAATAGCTTAACTATTTAGAGTTATTCAGTGTGAATGTACATTAATACTTCAATTAAAGCTATTAAATATGTATTATTTGAGATGTAAAGCTGTTTAAATAATTGTTTTTAGAGTTGGTTAATGGTTTGTTTTCATGGCAACAAAACTGGATATATAACTACACAGAAAATGTTAGTAAGCATTTTTTTTCCACACTAAAAACATTTTAATATGCATATCGTTTATGTTTTGCAACTATACTATTGAGAAAGTGAGTGTTTTAATATTTACTGCACAAATTGGCCTCATTTATTTCCATAGTAACAGATCTTTGCTCATTTTAAAGGAGGACAAGTGGAACTACATTTGTCTGGTAATCCACATTATGCCACTCCATAATCATCATGTGACATGAAAATGATGTGTAGATTTAAACAAAACCAGTGGTTTTCCTCAGTTCCAGTGTTGTCATAATTTGTGTTTAGCCTTTGCAGGGAAGCGTTCCTTTAAAATGCTGTTGTTGTTCAAGTCCTGCTTCTTTATCTCTATCTCTCTCTCTCTCTCTCTAAAATAACTTTCTCGTTCACTTCCTCTGGCTGACACACAGTGTTCTGCTCATCGATTGTGTTACGCAACTCAGCTACATTCCCGTCTCCCCCGCATGACAGGAGAGCAAGGACAGACACACACACTTACACTAGAGACTATAGTCAAGTGTTTTAACCCATTCCTCAATGTAACACAACAGTTGTTTCTGGTATACAGTATCTATAAAATATCCGTAAGTTTTCAGCTTGTCACTGGGACTAAATTCAGTCCAATCTTTAAAAACTCAAAAACTTTGAAATAGTCACGAGGGTCTAAAGCTGTTCTTCCCAACCCACTAATTTGGAAACAGATCTGTGGCGATATTTAAGCCTATCAGTGTACAAACACAAAGCAGATCTAGCCAGTGTATAGATGTGTATAGATGGCCTGATGAGTTTACGGATGTGCTAAATAGGTGTGAAGCTTTAGTTTCAACCATCAGATCAGATATTCAGCTGCTAATGTAGGCTAATGACAACTACTATAGCAATTACTGTGAAACCTGTAAATGTCATTTAAGGAATGAATGAAATCCAATCAACACTGCTTTTCTTGCTTCAGTAGGTTTTATTTAATAGCATTGTTTAGTAATTGGGGCAAAAACGTAATTTTTTTTAATGTAACAAAGGCCCTGTTTACAGCTGGTATTAAGATGCGTTTTGGCCGATCGGATCACAAGTGGACGACACTAAATACAGGAGTAAACGGGGTCTAAAGAATATTCCATGGTGAAAACAGGCTTTCAGAACAATCAACATTTCCTGTTTTCCAATACTTCTCAATGGATTTTGAGTCAGTATTTTGTGAATTATGATTTTAAAAATCTCGCACTTTTAAATTAACATCTCACAGTTTAAAAGTCAAAGTAAAAAAAGCAGAATTGTGAGATATAATTCTATAAATTGTTCACTTGTAGGTCACCTGTAGATTTTGGGACTTTGGGAAGATTTCGACACAGTTACTGGCAGCTAATAGTCTCAAAAAGGCCAAAAACTAAAAAAACAACAACAGATGAATGACTCCGGCTGAATCACCATCACATGCTATTTTTACATCCGAGGTTCCAGCTATAAGGAAGACGTCGAGTGTGTCGTGTGCATGTTTGCTGCCTGGATGAGCAGCCGTTCCAGACTGCTGAACATCCGCAGTGATTTCTGGAAACCGTAGCGCTCCTAAAACACCCTTACTGCCTGATTCAGTCAACCTGTTCGCCTTCTGAAGTGATTCATCCAGCTGAAGACATACACACCTCCTACATCAGAGTCCTCCTCAACGACGCGCACTGTTCATCTGTGATCGAGAGGATATCTAAACAAACACTTTTACATTTAGAGCCTCATTCATGAGTCATAAATGCACAATGGAAAATGACAGTAATATTTACTGCTGTGCGCAATGAGGCTGAAGAGGAGTAAAGAATAATAAATCAAACAGAAGTGTATGATAAATGTTATGAAGGTCTGGTGTTATTCACACGACTAGAGGGAATTTCGTAGAAAGTGTGACGTGCAAGATGTGACAATATTAACATTTCACCAGTGACGATTTTCTATCACAGTGGGGATTTTCCATTGACACACACAGAGTTAAATCTGTCCTGTCCAGTGTGTTCCACTAATGTCAGACTGGTTTTGTTTGATGTAATGAGCCCTGTGGCTCTCCATGCAGCAGTTACACCAGAAAATAATCATCATGGAGGAATACTGACACACACACACCTCATTATGCGCACAGAATCTCAGACCACCAAGTAATTTTAAGCAATATTACACGTCATACATCTAGTTAGTAGATCCCTGGAGGAAAAAAAAATAAAAATCTAGAACTGTCTTCATACATCCACAAAAAAAAAAAAAAAAAAAAAAAAAATTCACAAATACACCAGATGATTTAAAGATATTAAAGATACAATATGTAAGATTTTTACATTAAAATATTCAAAAACCACTAGAACAATGTTATATATTTTGTTGACTTGTGTACTTATATCAGGGCTGTGCAACGAAGAATCGCATCCAAAATAAAATTTAGTGTTTACATAATATGTGTGTGTACTGTGTATAATTATTTTGTATATATAAATACACACACATGCATGTATATATTTGAGAAATATTTGCATGTATATACTGTATATATTTATATTATATATAAACATGAATATTTTATACATAAATAACACATTTTCCTTAAATATATTAATGCATTTGTGTGTATTTATATATACAAAATAATTATACACAGTACACACACACACACACATTATGTAAAAACACAAAATTCTATTTTCTTTTATTTTATTAACCATTGCCCTAATATCCTTAATGTTTCCAACAAGGTTTTAAATCCAGAGAGATCTGCCATTTTAAGCAATGACACGGCCCGTGTAACGTTTCGTCATTAAGCGACAGTACGTCTTTGTTATTGTTTTGAATAAGCAATCTCTAGCGGTGAAACTTACATGCTGTGCCTTAAAGAAAAAAATAAAATAAAAAATAAATATACATATATATATATACATATACATACATATACATATACATATACATATACATATATATACATATACATATATATATATATATATATATATATATATACTGTATATATACACATACATACATACATACATACATACATACATATATATATAGAAATCTTTAGCAGCACTTCAACACAGATGCCAGTTTGTGCATCTAAAGCAGCATTACTAAATTTAACTTAAGTGTCCATATACAGTAGTGGCCATACATGATGTCCAACCTTTAAAAAATTTACATCTTCACCCTTTATTCAAATAGTATTAATAAATGTGTTAAAGATCTTGCCTTGGAGTCGATTGTTTTATCTGTGATAACGCAATGAAACATGGAACATTTTTGGTCAGGCTCTCATACAAAGAAATTATGTACACATGCAAAAAAAAAAAAAAAGAGAGAGAGAACCAATGAAATATTAATAACTGATTATGTTGTTGTCAGCGTATGCTTTTTCCTGTGAGCTTTTTTTTTTTTTGCATTGTAAAATAAAACCTTCTGTAGTTTGCCAAATCATTTTGTCAGATAAATACCTGAACCAATGTTAGTGTTTTTTTCCCCTTCATTTAAAATATTTAAAAAAATCAAAATTATTTCCCACACTATTTGATGGTTTAATCGAGCTTGTAGGGCCATAAAAAACAAATACCCCCTATGGACATGACTTTTAGCCACTACTGTACCTTTTGAGGCCAAAGTTGATGAACTGGGTCACAGAGGTGTGTTGTTTCTTTTTTTAACCATGTGATAATCTTTTAACAGGCCTAATAGGGGTGAATAGAGAGTGACTGCCAAGGTGCACAACCGCAAGTAACCGTCAAATAAACCAATCAGCTCTCAGCAGAGATTCCTCACCAGTGCTCTGCCTTGTCTTATTATCAGAATCTTATTATGCGTTAAACAGAGACAGTTGCTCTCTCTCTTCACTGTGACCGTTCCACTGCCAAACAAAAACAAAGCAGCTGATTGGTTAATCCAAATATTCTGAGCCAATCTGTGACCGTTCCACTGCCAAACAAAAACAAAGCAGCTGATTGGTTAATCCAAATATTCTCAGCCAATCAGAATGGACTGCAATGGCTTTGTCTGCCCTGGCTGAGTAAACACGTAACAAGAACTCAGAGCATCAAGGTTTATTAAAGTAGACATTTCCCATTTCCCATTTTCATCTTTTGCATTTAATGAAGCTAAACTGCACAACAAATTGGACTTCACAATGTCAAAAGAACAAGGGCCCTTTCACACCTGGTTCTTTTAGAGGATTTGTATCAGAATCTAGCATTTTCCCCCTTAGTTTGGTTTGTTTAGGCATATATTAACAGGGCAGTCGCTCTCGGATCCGCATAAAAAAAACAAAACAAAAAAGGTCTGAGATCTCGAGGAGGAATCAGCCCGCTTGAAAACAAATTCTGGAGTGGTTTGCTTGTGCTGGGAAAACAATCCGACCCAACCGAGCAGTGACCCAGGCTGTGTCATAATGTTATATAAAAACAGCAGTGTCTGATTCTGTGGGTGAGCACATTATCGCAGCTGAAAACCAAAGAGTGTGTGTCTCTAATGTTGTCTAACTGCTCTTCACTGAAACAGGTGCAATACAAGAATGCCTTGATTCCCATTCTAACTGGTAAATATTATATATGTAGCTGAATGTAGCCACCATATAAGTGTGTGTAATGGCTGCTACAGATAAAGCCACAATGAGCAACAAAAACAGGTGTCCTCTGACCAATGAGAGGACAGTTCATTCAACTTATATGTTCAAAAACACTGATTTTTTCATGAATTAAACAGGGTGTTGATATAATTTTAACTTTGAGTGACACTTTACAAGGCTCAACCGACTAGCAATGCATCGCCAGTGTAACGCTGAAGCTAACGCTTCACTTCTTCCAAAGAAGATGGGGTCTGACCCCATATTGGACCTGCGTCGCCTGAATTTTTCATCAGCGTGGACCTGAAGGACGCCTATTTCCACATCCAGGTCATTCCACGGCACAGGAAGTTCCTCCGGTTCACCTTTGGGGGAAAGACGTATCAGTATTGGGTCCTTCCTTTTGGTCTAGTTCTGGCCCCCTTGAGGCTCCAGGGTATCCTGTGTGCTAAATTATCTAGACGACTGGCTCATTCTGGCTCATTCCAGAGAGTTGGTGTGTCGTCACATGGACGTCCTTCTCCACCACCTCTGGTCTCTTGGTCTCAGGTTGAATGCTCAGAAGAGTGGCTTAACTCCTTCTCAGCAGACCCCTTTCCTGGGTGTCCAACTCGATTCTCTCTCGATGCAGGCCCGTCTGGCCCCTGCTCGAGTTTCCAGTCTCTGTGCGTGTTTGGCCCATTTCAGGCTCGGCCATCATGTAGCGGTGGGCATTTGTCGCAGGCTTCTGGGGCTCATGGTAGCAGCCTCTCCTGTGCTGCCCTTTAGTCTGCTTCATATGAGACCATTCCTGTGGTGGATGAAACTCAGGGGAATCCGCCCTTCTTGGTCTGCCTTCCGCCTGCTGAGAGTGTCGCGCAGTTGCCTTCGCGCTCTTTGGAGGTGGAATGACTCCCCCCCTTTTTACTTCAGGGGGTCAAGATGGGTGTAGTTTGCCGTCGCCAGGTTGTCATGACGGACGCCTCTTTGACTGGTTGGGGTGTGGTCTTCGAGAGCAGACCAGCATGCGGTGTTTGGACGGACGAGCTTCTCTTGTGGCACATAAATTGCCTCGAGTTGCGAGCCGTCTCTCTGGCTCTGAATCATTTTCTCCCGATGGGCTGTCATGTCATTGTCAGGACAGACAACATGGCAGTGGTATCCCATGTAAATCGCCAGGGAGGCTCGCGGTCGCGCACCCTCGACAGGCATGCATGCCGCCTCCTCCTTTGGGCTCAAGAGAGGTTTCTTTCACTGAGAGCAGTTCACTTTCCAGGGGACCTGAACGTCGCAGCGGACTTTCTGCTCAAGTCGGGGGAATGGATGTTGCACCGCCAAACAGTGGCTCAAATTTGGAGCATGTTTGGCGAGGCGGAGGTGGACCTCTTTTTTCCGCAGAGTTCTACACAGTGCCCCCTATGGTTTTCCCTGTCTCATCCGACGCCTCTGGGGATAGATGCCCTCGCTCATCCGTGGCCGGAGTTAAGACTGTATGCATTTCCTCCGGTCAAGTTAATCTCTGCACTCCTTTGCAGAGTGAGGGAGTGTGGAATCCGCCTCCTTCTGGTAGCCCCAATCTGGCCATCCCAGACGTGGTTCTCGGAACTGAGCTCCCTGGTGGAGGGGTCCCCCTGGCAGATTCCTATCAGGAGAGATCTGCTGTCTCAGCTCCAGGACAGGATTCGGCATCCTCGTCCCGAGATATGGAGGCTGTGGGTGTGGCCGATAAGAGGCAATCGCTAGCGACAGTGGCGTCTGGTCTTCCAGCTGATGTCCGGGAGACCATTGATAACGCTCGTGCGCCTTCTACTAGACGGCTGTATTTCTCTAAGTGGAAGGTTAGAGACTCTTTGAGTCTTGGTGTTCGGCTCATGGAGTGGACCCTGTCAGCTGTCAGTCAGTTCAGTGCTGGAGTAGCTGCTACCACCTTGAGAGTTTATGTCGTGGCTATCGCCGTCTATCGGGAGTCAGACGAGGTCCCCTTAGGTAGACACCATCTGGTCTCCTCGTTTATGCGTGAAGTTAGACGCTTGAGGCCTGCACATCCTATTTGTGTCCCCATCTGGGATTTATCAGTTGTTCTGGAGGGGCTATTAGAACCTCCCTTTGAACCCTTGGAGTCAGCCCAGAACTGGATTCTGACTCTCAAGGTGGCACTTTTGTTAGCGTTGGCCTCTCTCAAGCGCGTGGGGGATCTGCAGGCTCTTTCTGTGAGTGAGCCTTGTATGGAGTTTGCCCCAGGTCTTGTGAAGGTGTTTCTACGGCCTAGACCTGGTTATGTCCCCAAACTTTTGTCCACGTCATTCCACTCTCAAGTGGTTGTGCTTCACTCTTTCTGTCCCCCTCCTTTTTCCTCTGCTGAGGAGAAGCATAATTTGCTTTGCCCTGTTCCGGCTTTAAACACATACGTGGACCGCTCTGGCCAGTGGCGCAAGTCATCTCAGTTGTTTGTATGCTTTGGGGCTGGCCGCCGAGGGCTCGCCGCCTCTAAGCACAGGATCTCTCACTGGGTGAGAGACGCAATTTCCCTGGCTTATGAGGTGCAAAAGCTTCCTTCACCTCTGGGCGTTAAAGTTCACTCTACTAGGAGTATCGCGTCCTCCCAGGCTCTTTTCAAGGGAGTTCCTTAAGAGGATATTTGTGTGGCGGCAGGTTGGTTCTCTCCGCACACTTTTATTAGGTTTTATAACTTGGATTTAGATGCGGCGCCTGGTTCCCGGGTTCTTATGAACTGGTCGCCTAGGTCCTAGTTGAGTCTGGTCTGGCAAAATAAAATAAAAAAATGATAGGAAAGCTCCTTGCTGGGCCAGATCCGGCGGCGCTTAGCTTGGCGTGTGTGGTATATCGTTCCCATTGCGTCATCGCTACGCAGCGTCGAGTGAACCTATGAAAGAGAACATGTCGGGTTACTCGCGTAACCCATGTTCTCTGAATGGGGAACGAGACGCTGCGTTCGCTGCCAAGCTCCTCTTGCTGCCTAGGGGCTTCTTCTTCTTTATCGTTGGAAAATCTGAGGAGCAGATGGCACGTTCACTATATAAAGGGTGAGTGACGAAGAGCCGCTGAGGAGGCGCCCGCGCCATCAGGCCAATGAATTGACGTGATTCTATACGGGTTCAGACAAATGGCACCGCCCTGAGGGTGTTCCCATTGCATCATCGCTACACAGCGTCTCGTTCCCTATTCAGAGAACATGGGTTACACGAGTAACCCGACACGTTTTGAACCTTTGTAATACACTGACAAACACAGTGGTGAATCAAAGCTCATCACAAGCTGATTTTCCACAAGCTAAGAAGGACAATATAATATATAAGGTGCATATTGTCATTCACACAAACACTAAACACTAATCATCATGGTAACATACATGAAATAAAAAAAAAATGAAATAAATATTAATTTAACAACATCAGATGTAACATCAAATTCTAATGTACATAACTGATTAGAAAAAACTAAGAAAAACTATGAAGAAACCGTTATTTCAACAAAAATACATCAAATGTGAAGTGTCACGCAGAGAATTCTGGGAATGTCAATTTTCGTTTTTTCACTGTAAATTACACAATGACTGGTTCTTTTTCACTTCCAAAAACTATACATTTAACGGTATTTTACGGCAAAATTACATTAAATGTACTGTTAGATCTATCACAGCTATTCACCGTATTCACCTTATTCCGGAAGTAGCACTGGGTGGCGCCATCCGCGTAATCTCACTTCCTGGTTTAGCTACTTAGCGCTTTGTTTGCCCTGGTCCAATCTGTTATCTGTCTGAGTTTAATTTAATTGCCTTCCAATTTAAAGAAATTAGAGATGGCCAGTGTTAACTGTGCAGTCCGTGGCTGCCATAACAGCTGGAGAAAGATAAAAGTAATTAGTATAGTCAGAAACACTTAAAATTTAAATGTAACAGACTAATGATGCAGCAGACAGTGTGAAATAAGAGAGCGCTGTAGCTACATTTGTTTTTACATTTATGCTTTACTGTTCTCAGTATGATATTGATATAAGTAGATAGACTATAATATTATAGCCAAATGCGTTGGCCTATGGTTATTAACAACTGCTGCAACGTACTAAAGTACATTTCACTTGAAGCTTTTGAAACAATGCCACAATCAAATTATTTAATAGATGTGTCTTTCTAATAGCTATTACTTAGTTATGAAGATGTGCACAAACACTACTACATGTAAAGTTTGAAACATTATTACACCACAGTTTGTTTGCTTAATCACCAGATACATTTGCAGTGTATAGCCAACAGATGAGAAAAAAATAGCCACGAACTGGTGTAGAAAGAAAGTAGAGCCTCAACTAGATGAACAAGAGGGTAACGTTAGCTTAGCTAACTGCTAGCTGCAATTTCTTATGGTTTAATCTCTAACACAAGTAATGGCTGTAAAATAAATCCAGCGACTGAATTCTAGAGGACCATAGCTTTCAAACAAGGTATAGCATGTGTATGTGTCCTGTAGTGAGACCATTACAACATTAGATGTTTGTGGCTAATGTAGGCTTAACACTACACATCGGCCGGGCTGCGATCAGACAGGCAGACGGGTCATATAAACACCTAAAAGTCGTTTAAAAATTACCCCGAGAAACAGTGCATTGCTGTGCTGTTGGTACACACGTACATAGCACATTTGGCACAAATTAGCTTATCTTATGTGACATTTTATCAGTGAGACTTCTCTGCAGTTCTCCTCGAAATTGAATGAGGGTCCGCTAAACCGGAAGTTGGTTTACAACGGAAGTACTGGACAGAAGTAAAAGTGGGCGGGGCGGAATAAGGTGAATATAGTTCAGAAACTTTCTTTTAACCAAGTAACAGTCTTTTACTGTAAAAATCACGATAATGTTTTACAGTATACTTGTACTCGTTTAAACTACATCTTTCAACCCTTTCACATAAGCACTAGTCAACATCGACATCTCGTTGTTGTGTCTTCAGTAGTTTGTTGTTGTTGTTCTACCTCATCTCTTTCATTAGTGGAATAACGACTGGGGCAAGTGTCGCCACCTTGTGGACAAACTAACTACTGCAAAAAAAGTTCAATGCGTATATACGAGCTGAGCATACAGAGTAAGTGCAGTTAGAAAAACCTGTCAGCTTGTGTGTGAATGTGTCTACTACACCGATGATTAAATTTGTCACACGCACTGTACATTGGCGTAAAAACTTCGGCTTGCTTTGTGATTAAGAGTGAGATGGAAAAGACTGATAAAACATGTATGGAATGACTGCTTCAAAACACAGCGGTTAAATTCAGCCTAAACCTCTAAAACCGATAACAGACGAGACTTGCAAAGACAGCAAAGGATAGAAAAATTGCTTAGTATGAAAGTGCATCCAACAGAATAACCCCATCTTACATAAGTGTCCATGAAACACACTCTTAATGTCCTCAAGCAACCAAGACACAGCGTCTCTCTTGCCTGAACTGCCACAGGCCAACATGAGGAACCAGGCCATGTTACACAACATCAGCTGATATGGAGATACTTTGATAACGGTTTCAGCTTATGATTATTCTGTTATGAACAACAAGACTTGTGGGTAAAAATAGGATTCAGTAAAGATCCAAACAGATGAACTGAGCTGACGTATTACCAAAGACAGTGTGTTTGCTTTGACCACAACAGGATCTCAGTGTGTGTCACTGCAACACACCACTGATATTAGATATGCTGAAGATAAGTGTCTCCTTCCTTACACTGAACAGACAGAGCCACAAAACACACAGCGCAGGAAAATTCAGAAAACAAGGCATATCTGTCCCACACGGACCTGAGATCAACAGAACATCACATTTCAGATTCATATACAAATACAGTCATCATAATATTTATACTCTTGAAAATGCCTTTTCCAGCCATTGTTTGTGAACAGATTGAGCCTCAGCGAGGAGTAATTACTGCACGTTTAAATCAGCACTGATTATCTGATTACATGCATGAATTAATGTGGAGATAAATTGACTGTGTGCATCTGTCAGCTGCTCATTAACTCAACATCAATCACATCTGTACAGCAGGACAATTCACACACACACACCTGCTGAAAGTCTGACATTTCGTAAAAGTAGCCCAAACTATCCTTTAAGTACAGATTTATTTTTATTACTTAACTTTGCTTTTGGCCATTCTGTCATTTATGTGGACAGAAGGACTTGTCTCGTCACCATGACAGCAGTTCTTTCATCACTCGCATCCAAGTACACAGCAAACACTCTTCAAGATGTTGATGATCCCAAAAATTAAAAGTAACATAAGGTAAATATTCTACAGCGTCGCATACAGAATCACAGGCTTGTTTGCTTTTATTTTCCTAAAAAGCTAATATTTCAGGATCACAGATTCACAGACAAGAAATAAAAAAAGTGATGCTATTAACGTAGTTTTTATTTATTTATTTTATGGCAAAATTAATTCAGATGGCTAATTTTTCATCAGAACTTCATCAGAACAGAAAAAAAAATAGATTCACCAATTAACCCAGAAGTGTCTTACAGATAACTGATACAGTGTAACAGATATTTAATTTAGTTTAGTTTATTTAGTCAGCAACTTTTCACTTTTAACTCTTTCTCCGCCATTGACAGAACTTTCAAGCTTTCCGTGTTTTCACTGTTATACGGTACAGATCAAAACTGGTCAAAAAGCAGCAGAAACAAGCGATAAAAGCATTGCTTATGCACTTTGTAGTCTTTGACAAAAACACAATTTTCTCAGCTTTTCGTTTAAAGTGTTGCTTTTTTTTAATGAAACTTACCCACATTCAAGTGTTGATAAAAAAAAAGAATGCATGACAGTAGATTAAACCGTTTGTTGTTGTTGTTGTTTAAAAGGAGATGTTTCTTTTGATATATTGGGGGCCATGAAATTTTGTGAAAATTATCAAACGCTAGCAACTTTTTTCAAACCGTTGGTGGAGAAAGAATTAATAAATAATGGTATTTTATAATATAGGAGTCTCTTCTGCTCACAAAGGCTGCATTTATTTGATGAAAAATTCAGTAAAAACTGATATTGTGAAATATTATTACAATTTAAAAGAACTATTTTCTATTTTAATATCTTATCTATAAATTACAGAAACGTCTGTCTGTCTGTCTGTTATTCGCATATCTCTTGAACCGTTAGTCCGATGGATTTCAAACTTGACAGGTGTCTTGCTACGGGCACGAGTAAGTGCAGTGCCAAGTTTGACGTTGTTTGGATTAGAAATGCTAAAGATATCGTTAAATCTATCGGTAAAAGAAGCACTTAGAAGGTTGTGGTTTAAAAATAAACATTCTGACATAAACACTCTGTCAGCTACACTGTTTATTTCTGAATATTTTATTCACGGCCATCATTTGTAGTAACCTATTCACAAACTGTGTGCTCAAGCATAGCATTTTTTCGGAGTTCACTGTGTAGCCTGCCCCCTGAATCGTCGAGTTCACGGTGTAGCCTGCTCCCTGAATCGTCGAGTTCACTGTGTAGCCTGCTCCCTGAATCGTCGAGTTCACGGTGTAGCCTGCTCCCTGAATCGTCGAGTTCACTGTGTAGCCTGCCCCCTGAATCGTCGAGTTCACGGTGTAGCCTGCCCCCTGAATCGTCGAGTTCACTGTGTAGCCTGCCCCCTGAATCGTCGAGTTCACGGTGTAGCCTGCCCCCTGAATCGTCGAGTTCACGGTGTAGCCTGCCCCCTGAATCGTCGAGTTCACTGTGTAGCCTGCCCCCTGAATCGTCGAGTTCACGGTGTAGCCTGCCCCCTGAATCGTCGAGTTCACTGTGTAGCCTGCCCCCTGAATCGTCGAGTTCACGGTGTAGCCTGCCCCCTGAATCGTCGAGTTCACTGTGTAGCCTGCTCCCTGAATCGTCGAGTTCACGGTGTAGCCTGCCCCCTGAATCGTCGAGTTCACTGTGTAGCCTGCTCCCTGAATCGTCGAGTTCACTGTGTAGCCTGCTCCCTGAATCGTCGAGTTCACGGTGTAGCCTGCCCCCTGAATCGTCGAGTTCACGGTGTAGCCTGCCCCCTGAATCGTCGAGTTCACTGTGTAGCCTGCTCCCTGAATCGTCGAGTTCACGGTGTAGCCTGCCCCCTGAATCGTCGAGTTCACGGTGTAGCCTGCCCCCTGAATCGTCGAGTTCACTGTGTAGCCTGCCCCCTGAATCGTCGAGTTCACGGTGTAGCCTGCCCCCTGAATCGTCGAGTTCACTGTGTAGCCTGCTCCCTGAATCGTCGAGTTCACTGTGTAGCCTGCCCCCTGAATCGTCGAGTTCACGGTGTAGCCTGCTCCCTGAATCGTCGAGTTCACTGTGTAGCCTGCTCCCTGAATCGTCACGCTTATTCATTTGTGGATGTTAACTGAATCTGTATCTGAATCTGTCAGCTACGCTGTTTACTTCTTTATATTATATCTATCTATACATTACGGGAACGTCTTTCTCTGTGTGTGTGCGTGTGTGTGTGTGTGTGTTTTATTCGCATATCTCTCGAACCGTTAGTCAGATGGATTCCAGCCACTCCCCCTCTCACACTGACACTGAGGCCACTCCCCCTCTCACACTGACACTGAGGCCACTCCCCCTCTCACACTGCACACTGAGGCCACTCCCCCTCTCACACTGACACTGAGGCCACTCCCCCTCTCACACTGACACTGAGGCCACTCCCCCCTCACACTGCACACTGAGGCCACTCCCCCTCTCACACTGCACACTGAGGCCACTCCCCCTCTCACACTGCACACTGAGGCCACTCTCCCTCTCACACTGACACTGAGGCCACTCCCCCCTCACACTGCACACTGAGGCCACTCCCCCTCTCACACTGCACACTGAGGCCACTCCCCCTCTCACACTGCACACTGAGGCCACTCCCCCTCTCACACTGCACACTGAGGCCACTCTCCCTCTCACACTGACACTGAGGCAACTCCCCCTCGAATGGGGAGACTGCTCCCTGAATCGACGCGCTTATTCATTTGTGGATGTTAACTGAATCTGTAAGTCAGCTATGCTGTTTACTTCTGAATATTATATTTCATTCTGGTGCGCTTAACGTTATCGCTACTGTGTAATAGTAGCCTATGCTATTCACCAACTAAACATCCTATTCAATGCGTTCACAGTCTCTTTCACGGCCATCATTTGTAGTTGCCTATTCACAAACTGTTTGCTCAAGCATAGCGTTTTCTCGGAGTTCACTGTGTGCTTTCTACCATGCACAAATAAAAATGTCACTGAACTTTTGCTGTGTAATTGTAACAATGAGCACTCAAACACACCAAACCAACAATTACTAAAAACACACACAAAAACTGATTTTGCACTAGTATTAGCACTAGTAATGTAATTTATTACTGTGATGGCAAAAACGATGATTGTGCTGCTTAATATTTTTGTGGAAACCGTGATCCTTTTTTCGGGATTCTTTAAAGAATAGAAAAAAATCTTTTGTAACATTATAAATGTGCTTACTCTCACTTTCGAATGATCAATTTAATGCATCCTTGCTAAATACATTTTTTAATTTCTTTCAAGAAAAGAAATCGTCCTGCCCTCAAACTTTTCAACAGTAAAAGTTGAAATGGGCCTTAAGCATATATCAAATTTAAAATATAATATTGCCCACTTAGATAGCTTAAATGTAGTTAAAATGTAGTGTAGATGAAAGTTATATAAAACAGGGAGATTATCTTGACTATAGTTGGACTAATAGTAAAATACTGATGCTGTCCTTCAGCATAATAAAATATAGCTCAGGTTTAGTTAAAAAACAAACAAATAAAGTCAAAAAGAGCAGAGCACAAACACAACATTTTTCTATAGGATATGCTTTTTTCACTGATCTGGACTTTTATATGGAATATATAATGTGATATATGGTATGTACTAGGGCTGTGCAATGATTAATCGCGATTAATCGCATCCAAAATAAAAGTTTGTGTTTACATAATGCATATGTGTGTGTACTGTATATAATTATTTTGTATATATATAAATACACACACATGCATGTATATTTTTGAAAATATTTGCATTTAAATACTGTATATATATATATATATATAATTTATATTACATATAAATATAAATATTTTATATATAAATAACACATTTTTATTAAATATATACATGCATGTGTGTGTATTTATATATACAAAATAATTACACACAGTACACACACATATGCATTATGTAAACACACACTTTTATTTTGGATGCGATTAATCACGATTAATCGCAATTAATCGTTGCACCCACCTAGAATGTCCTTTTTTTTGTGTAAATTGTATTGTCGTATTTATTTTTTTGTATGTACTTTTACATAACATCCTCCTGGCCAGGGACTGCAGATGCGAATGACCTTTACAGCCAACTCTGGCAAAAACACAAAACAAACCTAAACATTCGGACAAATACAAGTAAACTAAGAATTATATGCGGAGGCAGTGTTGTGCACAAGACCAAGGTGGCACTGAGGGATCATGTATTCCACCCAGAATCCATATTCATAAATATGGTTGAGACTTGAGGTTGACAAACACACAGAGGCATGCTGGGTAATTGCAATCTCACCCTCTCCTCCAGCTCGTCTCCGGGTGTCTCTTTCCCGTCGGGAATGTCTCTGCAGACGGGCAGCGCTTTCTTCAGCGCCGGCTCGCGGTTCAGGGTGGTGTAGCCCACGTGCTCGTAGATGGGGTTGATGGTCATCTTAGATATGTATTCGGCTGCTTTGGTCTCGATGTACAGCGTGATCAGACCGTCCGTCACCAGGTCGTGGATCGACTCGAAGCGTTTCTCCCCACAAAATGCTTCCCATCGTAAAAGAGACGGAAGTTTCGGGTCTGATTCCCAAAGCTGAAAGAGAGAAAGAGGAAATGAGCGTGTGTTGGACTCGAGTGCTGTAACACACAGCTGTGAGAAGATCCAGAGAGAAATGATGAATGCACATGGACACACACACACACACACACACACACACACACACACACACTGAACATCTATGGTTGTCTCAGGTTCCTGTACTTGTAGTAATGAGGGCAAAGAGCTCATATGTTGATCAATACAAAGACCGGATACTCTTCTTCCTTCCACACACACACACACACACACACACACACTTAAATGACTATTCTACATGTTTATCATTATATTTTAACCTAAAATGTATCTATAGGCTTTTGCAACAAACAACAAACCTGGTTTTTCAGGCAATTCGAAAAAGGAATATTTCGTAAAACTGCAATAGAAACAGTTTTTTCGCATTTACGGTCACCTGACAAAAGTATTACGGGAATACTGGATTCTCAACAAAGAAATGCCACAATTGATCAAGACCTTGAAGCAGAAATGAGGGAGAAACACCCAGAAACACCTCATGTGTGCCGCTCACAGTATAAGGGGTTTTGCCTGTGTCTCCTGTGATTAATAATAATGGCTATTGCGGTGGCTGAGATATACGTAAACCTTCCAACATCCGTT